>NC_061097.1:62431906-62481906 GCF_015104395.2 Macrobrachium nipponense | reverse complement strand
ATAATGTAATTTTCAATCCAGCCATTTGTCTTAAAGGTGGAACCTGTATTCTCATCAAGAAGACTTTAGATTTCGTAATTAAGCATGTTGAAAGAAGTGGAGATTCTAGAATATGTTTCTGTACATGGTGAGGTGTAATGGTAGTAAGATTCGCATTGTTAACATTTATGCTCCTTCAGGTCATAATCATACAAGGGAACGGGAAGAGCTTTTTTGACAAGGAATTGCCCTCCCACTACTTACGGTTATGATAATAAGCCATACTATTATGGGAGGTGACTGGAACTGTGTTTTTGGAGTCCTAGAGACAATTTCTGAATAATAGTGAATCAAACGTGTCGAAATCACTGCTCAGATTAATTAGGACCCTTAGGTTTAATGATGTATGGTTTTTTATTTCATAACAGGGAACCCCCAGTTATACTTATGTACGCACAAACTACGGTTCGCGCATTGATAGATTGTACTGCCAAACGCTCAAAAGACAATGTCTTTCAAGCGAAATCCTACCTGTGTCATTTTCTGATCCGCTGTCATTTTGCAAAAAGTAAAATTAAGATTAATTCCAAACATTAGTATTGGGAAACTCATTTTGGAAACTTAATACTAGTTTACTAAAAGACGAGGAAATTAAAGAAAAGTTTAGGAGGTTGTGGACATTCTTGAAAACATACAAAAGCAATTTCTATCATATCAGTAATTGGTGGAATGATTTGGTGAAACCAGAAATAAAACAATTTTTCGTCAGAGAAGGTAAAAGGATTAGCAGGCAGAAGTTTGGGGTCATCAATTATTTTGAAGCAAAACTAAGGAAACAATACATGAAACTTAATGTGTCAGGAAACTCAGATTATGCAGATATTACTATTCTCAAAGACAGAATAAACAATCTAAAATCTCAGATTTTAGAAGGGGTTAAAGTACGATCGAGAATTCAAGACAGGATTGAAGGGGAAAAAGCCTCCTCTTACCTTCTTGGACAGCAAAGAGCAATAAATAGTAAAAAGGTCGTGACAGAAATAGTCGCAGAACGAAACATAATTCCGAATCTTGATGAAGGTACTGTTCTTACAAATAGCCAGGCCATTGAACACTATGTGTTCAGGTATTACCAAAATCTTTACCGGAAAAACATTTGTGATGTACCTATGCAAAACTTCTTTATGCAGTTTGTAGAGAAAAAAATGACTGATTCTGATAATGATATATTTCATAAGAATATTATCTCTCAGAGAGATACGTGATGTTATTCGTTCCATTGCTAACAATAAATGTCCTGGTATAGATGGCATCCCAATAGAATTTTATAAGGTATTTTGGGAAGTTTTTATTATTAAGGGATGAACTAAAGCTGTTGCTTGAAAATATTATAGAAATGAAAACTCTCTCCAAGAGTCAGAGTATTGCATTGGTCACTCTCATATCGAAAGGCACCGATGAGAGTGCTTTGACTAATTGGAGACCAATTTCATTGTTGTGCTGTGATTATAAGATACTTGCTAAGATAATGGCGAAAAGAATGCAAACAATTATCTTTAACCTTATCAGTCCCGAACAATTTTGTGTGCCTGGAAGATCCATAAATACATGTAATACTTTAATTAGAGATATTGTGTATTATCGTAGTGAGAAAAGAGTTCAAGGTGCTATTTCAAATCTTGATTGGTCGAAAGCATTTGACCGTGTTGATATTAATTTTGTACTTCGGATTCTTGAAAGACTAGGTTTTTGTGATGAACTGATTTCCTGCATTAAGATATTGTACACGAATATTGGAAATTGTTGCAGTCTATGTTAATGGTAACATTGGTAAATACTTTAGTGTGGAGAGGGGAGTCCGACAAGGCTGCCCTCTTTCTATGCTCCTTTATGCTGTTTTCCAGGAACCTCTGTATCTTGGTATAAAAAGAAATAGTTTTATTGAACACTTGCCCTTACCAAATGATAACCACCTTAAAATTCTTGGGTTTGCCGATGATACAAATATTTTCGTTGCGAGTGACAAGGGAATTTTGGAGATTAGCACATTAGTGTTTAAATTTGAAGCAGCCACGGGTTGCATGCTAAATAAAAATAAGACGAAAATATTTGGATTAGGCCCATGGGGTGATAGGTCTGTTTGGCCTTTATCATGGCTTCAAGGATATACAGGTTCTTTTACAACTTTGGGAATTCTATTTTCTGATAATTACGAAATGGCTGTTAATTCTTCGTGGACAAATATTTTATGTAAAATTAAGAATACTTTGGCGAGCTTTCACAACAGAAATTTTCTTTTACATTTGGGGGAAAAAATGTGAATTCATCAAAAGAGACACTTTAACAAAGTCAAAGATTGAAGGAGGGATAGGAATGTTATGTCTTTTATGGAAGACACAAAGTATTCTAGCTGCCTCTTTCTTAAAGTTACACTGTGATGACAAATACAATTTTATGTCAAATTATTATAACAATTCACATATGAAGGGTTGTTTACCGGAAAATTCAACACAAAGAGACAATTCATGGTGTAATGGCACCTATGTATTCTGAGGTCTTAGTAACAGTTAGGAAATGTAAAACATTTCAGAATTTTCCTTTTCTTAAATCGAGAACTATATATGTGAACTTATTGCCAAATGTACAGCCAACTGTTGAGAGTAGATACCCCCTTTATAATTGGCCTCTGATTTGGGAAAACATCAACATGAAATTTCTGCTGCTGATAGGGAAATTAATATATAAACTATATCACGAAATATTACCCATAAAAAAGGTTAAAAGAAATGAAAATAATCAAGATTCTCATTGCCAGTTTTGTGATGCTGAGGAATCAAATATTCATATGGTATATTTCTGCAAGAGAATTGCAAATGTAATAATGGTTAAAAGGAGTTTGAAGCTATTTTGTAATTTTGTTCACTGCAATTTCATTAGAATTATGTAGTTTTGATTTCACAGAGTCATCGAGGAAACAAAGGAACACTGCAACTTAAATTTTGTCAATTTATATTGTAAAATATATGGTTGTTCAAAGACAAGAATGTGCCTGGAACGTTTTTGATTATGAAATAGAATAAAAAGCTTCGATTATAAAAAAACCAGAGAGATATCAAGGCCATTTTGAAAGAGAAATTGTTAAAATATTTCACAAAGAATTTTTGTAACATTAAATGCAATGTATTTTAGATGGAAATATATGTAGTTCTGGATTTATTGTAATGTTTTGTAAATAATTTATTGAATAAAAACTTAAAGAAAAAAAAATTATTCTGCTGAACTGCATTAAAACTGAAATGTGAAATAAACTTATACAAAGATTAAAATATAAAACTATGTAAAAGCAAAAAAAAAAAAAAAAAAAAAAAAAAAAAAATCGCTTAATTTCCTCCAAGGCCATGCACATCCGTCTGCTTCTAGGTCTAAACACAAAGCCGAGCTTCCTTCCCACACACTTGACCAGGCGGCGGGAAAAACGAGCCGATGGTTCCTTTTTCTTGCTCGTCATGAAGGGAGAGAGGCAGTAAGGAAAGCGTCTAAAATCACCCTTAGTGCCCACAAAAAGGGAACTTGTTCACTCGTAAATAATTTTTTTTTTTTTTGATGGGACAAGAGTATACGCTTATGTCTTATATCGAGTGGCCCGAAATTCAATTACCAAACTTTTCTTTACCACAAAAACAGCTGTTTACGACGGCGCAGCAAGCAAGTTGTTTTTCATCGCGCAGCGGACATATTGTTAACAGTCGCGCAGAGAAGATGCCCAAACTTTCCCGCGTCAACAGCCAGATTAGAAGGTATCAGGTAGCAGTCTCTCTGATGCCGCCTAGTGTCTCTGACGCTAGGCAACCTCATCAATCAATCAAAAAACATAAAGTAAACCTTATACAAGGGCTTTTCACCATGTAAGGTCGACCCTTTTCAATGATGGGAGGGCCACTGGTTGTCTTTATTTCGTTAACACAAGTGTTAGGATATTCCTCTAATATTTATGTTAAAATACAAATCCATAAGCCTTTATCTTTTAACTAAAATGACAGTCTTTTACAAGAATGCAAATAAGACCATTTGCACTGAAGTACTAAGAAAATGGACTACTAAAATATTTGTCATGACTTATACGTTCCAATACTTACATTAGGTATGTGGTTCTCTTTTAATTTTACAAAAAAATGCCTGATGAAGTTAGCGAAGTGGTGGTGAAGCCTAGTTCCTCGTTTCCAATCATTTTCACCCTCAATTCATCTTAGTCTTCGGAACGAAGAGCTGCTTCATGACACAATAATACTATTTCATCTGCGAAGAGCTTTTTCGTCGATGTCAGTTTAAAAATACGGCCCTCAAGATGCAACCACCCTCTATATATATATATATATTATATTGATTTAGTATATATAAATATATATATGATATATCTATGTTAATAGTATATATCTATATATTAATTAATATAATATATGTGTTTGTGTGTGTAATAATATATATATAATATATATCGATATATATCTATCTATATCCTATATATACTAATATGCTATATCTATCTATATATAGTTATCTATCTATCTATCTATAATCTATATATATATATATCTCATCTATATAATATATATATCTATAATATGATAATTATCTCTATATATATATACATAGATCTGCTATATATCCGTAGCTATATATATATCTGCATCTATACTCTATATATCATATATGTATTAATATATATCTTATATAAATCTCTCTTATATATATATATATTATATTGCGAGAGAGTGAGATAGATAGCTATCTGTATATCTATATATATATTAGATAGATAGATAGATATAGATATATTAGATAAAAAAGTATATGAATATATATAAACTAGAAAATTGTATTTTTGCAGAAATGGCGTATTTAGTGAATAAGACGAAATGTTTCCTTCCTACGTCATTATTATTAAATTTCAGAGCAAAGTTGCCATTTATTTTGCCATAGTAAAGAAGTAAAGAATACTGTTTTTCTGCAATGTACTCTGTTCAGGAGGCTATGTTCAGAGAGACCATTTTTAACATAAGCAATCTTAAAATTATTTTCAATCTTCTTCTGTTTTATTTTGTGAATTATAGCACTGTTACTAGTAGGAGTATATGAGTCGAAATTGCCTTTTCCAACCCACCTATAATATATATGATATATATATATATATATATATATATAGTATATATATATATATTATATATATATATATATATATATATGTATATATATATATATATATATATATATATATATATATATATATAGGTGTTAGAAATTTGTATTTCTGGTGATAGAAGGTCACTTTCGACGTGGTTCCGAAGTCATGTAAAGCCGTTGGTCCCGTTGCCGAATAACCACTAGTTCCATGCAACGTAAAAACACCATACAAACAAACAAAATCAAAAGTTCATGGGAAGAAGGACTGATAAAAGAGACGAAGACCCAGAAATATACAGAGGCAGGGGAAATGATAAACAGAAAACAGAGGAATGGCACAACAAACCAATGCACGGACAATACATGATGACTAAAGAACTAGCGAGCGATGACACATGGCAATGGCAACAGAGGGGAGAAACTCAAGAAGGAAACTAAAGGAATGATAACAGCGGCACAAGATCAGGCCTTAAGAACCTGATATGTTCAAAGAACGATACATGGAAATAACATCTGTCAATTATGTAGGAAGTGTAATACGAAAAATGAAATCATAAACCACATAGCCAGCGAATGTCCCTCACTTGCACTGAACCTTGCATTAATATATATATATATATATATATACTATATATATGATATATATATATATATATATATATATATATATATATATATATATAACATGTATGTGTGAGTTTGTATGCGCATTGAAATCGCGTTCATTTCAACTAGTTAAATGAGACAACCAACATGCATTAAACATATCAATCAATAATGAATGCTATGTAAAATAATCAATTCCAAGTCTGTAGAAATTATGCAGAAGGAAAGAAGAGATCAAGACCCAGAAGGGGTTTGATAGGTGGATGAGAGAGGTTAGGAAAAGTAAGGGAATAATCCAGAAAGTGCAATCAGACTCCAAATTACAGGCAAATGCTCACTATATTAAAAGCCGGAGATATAATGAGAAATGAGAGTATCTGGGGATTAGCAAAAACAAAATCAGAAAATGTCGACGAAGCAAAATGTTGATATGGTTTAAACAACTGAGTATTGGAGACGATGAACGACTTGTTGCAAGAAAGATAATCAAAATGGAAGTGTTACGGACACGAAGACGAGGATGACTGAGAGAGAAGGATGAGATTGATGAAGAAGAAAGATGAGAATAAAGAAAGAAGCGGAGGAAGGACTAAAAGATACAAAAACAGCTGATAAGGCTGATTAAAAATTGCTGCACAGACTAAGGCTCAAGATGAAAAGAAGAAAGAAAAGGAAAAAGGAGTCTGGACTCCTGGATTGGCGTGGGGACGTCAGGAACTTGTCCTGTCTCGGAACCCCAAACCGAGAGGAGGTAGTCCTCATTCAGCAACTCCTAAGAGGATGGTTTCGACCCACCACACGAGGTCTTCCTCTTAGGAGTTATGAGCCGAGAAAGACTCTAGGGACACCAACTGTTACAGGGACTGAAATCAGCTCCATATAACAAATGGACGGCCCCAGGCTCTTTACTTCGGACAATCCAGCAGTCGGAGTGGAGCAGCATCCTTTAGATGACTAAGGAATATCTGCTTCATGTTTTGAAAGACTGTATCATTTTCTATGTAATATTTATGGCAATTTCAGTAACTCTGTAACTATTTATGTGGGTTATGCTTAATAAACAACTTTCTTTCAAACCATATATTAAAATGTAAATGTAAACGTGTTTAAAGGATTTTTAAGAACCAAATATATCCATAGGGTAATCACATCCTTTCGAGGACTCTTGAAGGCTCGATGACGTCATCGTGTTGAAAGGAGAGAACTTGCAATGACTCCGGAACTCTGGTAGAAATTTCTTTCTCTCATCATCCCATTTTCCTTCAGACGTGGGTTGAAGGGCGTTTATATAGTCATTTAAAAATCAATTAGTGGTGTATTAAATGAATGTTAAGTTTCATTTGAGGCAAAAATAACATATCTTTCTAATGTAAGTAATAAAATATAATTGGTAAACAATTTCCACAATTAGCATAAATTAGCATAATTATCTCTTAACTGAGTTGTTAGACATATTATCTATATAAGTACCCGGGTGATAGCCGAATTTCTTAAGAATATTTTTAATTATCATAATTTAAATTACCATTCATAATTTAAATTATGATAGTTAATTATATCACAAAAACATTATTTGGAATGCGCCAGTCTAGCAGGCATCAGATAGCAAAGGCTCTCTGATGCCGCCTAGTGTCTCTGACGCTAGGCAACCTCACCAATCAATCAATAAACATGAAGTAAACCTTATTCATGGGGATTCTCACAATGTAAGGTCTACCGTTCCCAATGATGGGTGGGCCAAGGGTTGTCTTTGGGTGGGTCACGGAAAACAGCCATTTTTCTCGTCTATCTTTTCTCGCAAAAAACACTTGATATCGCTAACATAATGCTGGGATATTCCTTTAATATTTATGTTAAAATACAAACCCATAAGCTTTATTCATCTTTATAATAGCAATACAAAATTACTTATATAATTGTGGAATTATCACGATGTTGTGAATTTTTTAGAAATAATAATATAATTTACGGAAAACCACTTCGTTCTCACCCCACTTCCCATGAAACGGAGCTAATTCCAATTGTGTACATAATTATATTACCTATTTCCAATTTTTATTTTACTGTATGGTTATTTCTTTAGTCTTAGTTTTTATAAGGGCGGCGGGTATGTTAATTTTATTGCTGGGATTGTTTGTTTTCTCATTTTAGTTATTCTTATACCTATACTAACTTATTATTATGGCCATTATTTCTATACATACGCAAACGCACACATATATATATATAATATATATATATATATATACTATATATAGATATATATATATGATATATATCTAATTAAGGAATAACATAGAATGTGAAAAAGTGAGAAAAAAAAAAGATTGTCCATTCGAAGCAGAAATTGTTGTCAACCCTTATTCCAAGGAATGGTCGAGTTCTTCGACTTGTTTTAACAGTTGTCACCCCAAATAGTTAAGATAAGACATCCTCTCACGAGTTCCGCTTTTTTTCTCATGTTTTTTATAAACATTTAATCATACACTGCATTTGCAATCTGTATTGGACGCGCAGTAACCAGTCATTGTTTCTTGAGCAAAAAACATGTGACTGATGCACAAGATTCCGGAATGATGCATCATGTTAGAAGATTCTAGAAGCCTTTGATGCGAAATTTAAACCTTACTATCGCAAAGTTTCTTCAATTCATTTTAGTTAATTAGAGAATCTTTTATCGTAAAACTGTTTAATATTACTGATAATTAAATCTTAACTCTCTCGATTTGTCAAAATAGAATTTGTTGTCTTATAAGTAGTTTAATTGTGAAGTGGAAAATAATCTTGTATGCAACTGCTGGAGGAGGTCTGTCAAGGAAATGACGACATTCTATAATGATTATTTTTAGTTGTAATCCCACTTTCTCTCTATTTTTCGTTTTTGAAAGAGGATTATTAAAATTATACCCGTTTCTTGTTCCCTCCAAAGTCATTTGCCCATTTAGTTTGGGGTGAAGCCATCGCTGATCAATTAGCTCCTTATGAAGCGATTCGCCAAGAATCATTGTCATCAAGTTCTGAGAACTTGAAAGCTGCAGGATAAAATACCTGATAATTATGGAGAGGAAACTTCGTTGGGAGTTCACTTTCAAAGTTTGTAACGACATTTTTGCAATATAGATGTTTAAATTCGGAGCCACCGCCTATCCTCTATTCATTAAATAACAATGATACTTAAAATATGAAAAATTTTAATCAACTTCATCTCACTTAGCAATCCATACAATCGTACTTTGAAGGGTGTAAGCTGTGTGTCAATTTTTAAACTGCCTATTGTAAATAAAAATAAAAAAATCCATGTTGCAGTGTCCCTTCAATGATATTAATTAATACAAATCATTTTCAATAATCCTCTCAATCCACTAATAGCACTGCAGGACTGTTTGCATGTTAGAGGCGCCGTCCAAATATTGTAGTTTTAGTCATACTGTGTGTAAAGTATCGTATATTTTGGCTTATCCTAAACAAACCTCATTGCTTCCGGGAACCTACATATATCTGTTGTTACATAATGCTTTATGTTCTGGAGTATCAAGTGATAGGTATTTAAGAATATGTAATATAAATATACTAAGAAAAAAACATTAATTTCTCTTCATTCTAAACAATCTTGTAGAAGACGAAATTATTCCAGGAAATTTAATTTCTGGAAATTTGCTCTGGAATATTCATCGTTCATGCAAAGCTCTTTTTACTTGCCAGGATATTTGACCCATAATTCATTATTTTCTCTCTATTCTATATTGTCAATTTTACCTTCTTTCCTTCACATTTTGTCTAGTTCTTGCTTTTAACTCTCATTCCTCGTTATTCTAATCACGATACTATTCGTTCTGTAATTATTTCTATTCTCATTCTCTTTAATTTCTTTTAATTTTAATTTTGCTGACGAATTACTTTCATTTTTTATCCGTCAGTCTTACTATTCACTTTCTTTCCCCGATCTGCATTTCTTATAGTTATTCTGTTTTAATTCCAAGATTTTCCTCTTTTCTTCTTTTCTTCGTTTTTCTTCCTTCACGATTTCCATGAATTCATCTATTTGTATTCTTTTATTTCTGCATAGAAATCTATATTATATACCACTAATGTTCATCCATTATATATAAAATCGATTGGCGAGAGAAAATAAAAAAAAATAATAAAGTAAAAATTTGAAAAGTAAAGAAAAAACAAATTTCATTTCAAAGAACATAGTTTTAGGATGAAGCGATCCTGTGTGAATTGCTCGTCTTTATTAGACTTTTTATTTTAGAACACCAACGAATTTTAGAAATTAAAAATTTTTCTAATAAATTTCATTTTAAATGAAAAAAAAATATCTAAGAGTACTTATGTAGGTCTATCACAAACATTTGCATCATTTCAGGAAAAATTCCCGTGACAGTTTTGCAAAATTTATTGTCATCCCAAAAAAGAGAAATACTTTCAGAATCCTTGACGTGGGAAGCAAGTAGAGGAGTAACTCTTAGTGGAAGCACTGTGAAGATGCATAAGGAATTACCCTAAGACAAGTTTCCCTGGAAAACAATGACTATTAGAAATGAAAAACAGAGAAAATGGAAAGAAGGAAATGACAAATGAACATCAGTTTGAATAAATCAACCAACAGACTAATATACAAGAGTTCAGGGAAATGACTTTGCGAGCCCACCTTCCAAAAATGGTAAAATATGTAACGTTACTGCATCCGTGTCAGTAATGGTAGCTATTAAGGCAGACGAAAAGAGAGTTCTTTTTATAAATCTTCGTTAGGTATTTATTAAAAAAGAATATTAAAGGTATTTTGCATTTAATATATGTGTATATATATATATATATATATATATATATATATATATATATATATATATATATATATATATATATATAACAAATGGACGGCCCCAGACTCTTTACTGAGGACAATCCAGCAGTCGGAGTGAGCAGCATCCTTTAGATGACTAAGGAATATCTGCTTCCTGTTTTGAAAGACTGTATCATTTTATGTAATATGTATCACAATTTCGGTAACTTTGTAACTATTTATGAGGTTTATGCTTAATAAACAACCTTTCTTTCAAACCAGATAGTAGAATTAATGTAAACGTGTTTAAAGGATTTTTAAGAACCAAATATATCCATATCTCTAATCACATCCTTTTGAGGACTCCTGAAGGCTTGATGACGTCAATTAGACAATTAGACAAAGGAATTAGGTCAGGCTCTCTTGGATACTTGCTGAGAACCTTGTACAGCTGGTGACAGCTTGCCACGCCGCCTGGTGGGCGTTATTGCTGTTTGCTGAGGCCATACTCGCTAATTGATTGTAGATTATGTAAATAAAAGTTATTGAATTAGAAAACGAAATTACGCTTTAAACTCAATACAAAGATAACATAAGACGCAAACAAACCAATATACATTAGAATTAACAGGTGAAAAATGATTTTAATTTCCTTTCATATTTCACATCTGAACCTTTCTCTCAGCCATGTCAGAACGTGAAACACATCTACATAAATTACAATAACCTTTATTTACATAATCTACAGGGTCAATGGCAGTGTGGCAAGCAGTTACCAGCTGTACAAGGGACATTGTCGTCTTTGTAGCGGAATTATTGGTAAACAAACCACGAGTCTACTGAAGAAGGTTCCGATTCAGCAACTGTCTGTACATGTCACCGATTATATTTCGATCCAGAATGACAAGCTGACTCAAGCCACCTGCACAAACGGCACACCACACATAGACAGATCCACCACCTACAACAACTGGAGCTTGTACATACACGTGCTTGAGACGTCTCAATTATTATGTAACACAAGGCTCCATACCCAGTTTTGTGAACAAGATCATTCTATCGAAATTGCTTGTCTAAAAATGCATTCTACAATCGTTCTTGGTTAATACCATATATATATATATATATATATATATATATATATATAATATATATATATATAATATATATATATATATATATATATATAATATAATATATATATATATATAATGCGGCTTCAACTGCCTTTCACAATTTGTTCAAAAAACTTTTTCGCTAGCCCACCCGCGAAGGAGACCCAGTCATATAGACCCTTCATTAAACACACTGAACCAATTCACTTTGTCTTTTCCAAGGATCTCGTTTCCTGGATTTTAAGACAATTCCGCTCCATTGTCTCAATTCCCCGTTAAGTAACTCATTGTGTTAAAGATAATCATTTTAATACACATACATATATACATGCTGAAGCCATTCTCTTAAAGTGAATCTTTTTAATGCACATACATATATAAGCGATAAATCAAAAATTTCTTTTAATCATTCTCGCTCACCTGGAGAAGTAATTGGTTGACATAAAATATGATAAAACGTAAAGAAATTAATTAGGTAAAAACTGCAACAAAGGCCTCGATTGATTCTTACGGTCTTCCAAGAAGTTGGCTATATAAGGAAATATGAAAAAGTGGAAGTAATGCAACAAGTGCCAAGAGGAGACTTTTAACAATTATCTTCAGATTCCGCCTCAGGAAAATGACATACATTGAAAGTTGCTCAGGACTACCATAAGAGAAGCAACCCTTACAAGAGGATATTATTTCACTTTGACTTTAGTTCAAGGATTTTTTTGTTCTTTAATTTCTTTGTTTTTACTTTATTCTAGATTTTTTAACTTTTTAGTTTTATGTAAAAGAAAACCATTGAGATGGCTTTGTCCGTCTGTCCGCATTTTTCCTGTCCGCACTTTCCTGTCCGTACTTTTTCTGTCCGCAATCAGATTTTAAAAACTATTCAGGCTAGAGGGCTGCAAATTGTTATGTTGATCATCTACCCTCCAATCATCAAACATACCAAATTGCAGCCCTCTAGCCTCAGTAACTTTAATTTTCTTTAAGGTTGAAATTATCCGTGATGGTGCGTCTAGTGACACTATGGGACAGGCCACCACCGGGCCGTGGCTGAATACATTTAGATTTGCCTTAATGAGGTCTCGGTTGGCTAAATGCAATCTGGAACTTCGCACAAGTCCTTTACATATGTTCTTTTGGGGGAACTTGTGATCTTGTTTGGCAGTTTCTGGTTGGTTTCTTGTCCAGGTTATTTACTCCTGTGTGGTATATACTTAGTCATAGTAGTGTCTATTTTGTATTGAGAGTATTTCATATTTTCCCTTTATCTCATATAAGAACTGGAAGTGCTTCCTGGGCAAATAAACACAGGCCTTTTTTATTCGGAGTCGTCTTTGAATGTTTCATGAAGGCGACCGGCTCTGAGCTGCAACCGTATAAACATTTTGCTTCTGAATAACCCAATATTGTTTCGAGAAAAATATTCTCTCGTTTTATTTGTTTTGGGAATTGTTTCAGCGGTGGACATCTGACAAACAACAAAACAAAATTCACAAAGAAATGTTGGATGAAAAAAGGTAATAGGTATTTTTGTTGTTTTCAATATGCATCAAATGTTTTCTTCATCAACCTGATTATCGACAAATTCCCTAACTCTATAAATTCTTGCTTGACGTAGAATAAGACTAAAATTTTGATAATGGCGTTAGGGAGAAAATGCTACAAGAAGGATAATTAAAAAGAGCTGATAGACCAAAAAACTTAAAAAATGAAAAGAGGAAGTATGAGAGAGAGAGAGAGAGAGAGAGAGAGAGAGAGAGATTTGAGAGAGAGCCGAGAGTTTGAGAGGAGAGGCACTATACTGAAATAACCCCTGAGAGTTCGATCAGTGTTGAAAGATTACAGACTTAATTTTGCAACAAGCACTAAAATTTGAGCTTAGGATTTGTCCTGCTGCCCAAACTTTGCACTTATTTGGGGAGTAAGCCTATTTTATTGTTGTTCTTGTTCTTGTTGGGGGATAGGGAAGTCCAATGGAAGAGCCTAGAAAGATCTGAGATGTTCTGTTTGAGTTTATTGATTTATTATGAATGAAAGGGTAAAAAATGATGTGCATGTTGAACAATACAGAAAAATTATGTCTATTGAAATATATCCTGTTTATTTTAATTTTTTTTAGTGGAAGAAGGCTCTATTTGACCATAGATTTTACCACATTAGGATTTATTTAGTATACTGAATTTAGGCTTTTTCTGTTCAAGTATTTTTTTGTTTCCATTTATTAGTGAGAACATATAAATGTATGTAATTTGCGTCCTTTTTATTTGATCCTTGTTGTTAGTATAAGTAGTACTAAGTATGAGTATTAACTACGAAGACCACTTCACGTTAAGTTAGGAATATAGTGTTTACAACTTTATGCGTGAGAGGAAAATCTTGCACGGATCTCGAATAAGCTGCAGATCGTATTTTTTTTTTTTTTTTATTGTTACTTTATTCAGGGATCCAGAGCAGACTATATCTGGCAATGAAGTGAAAAAATAAAGATATTTATTTCTACTATCATTTGAAGGTCGCTTACGTTTTTAGTAGTAGTGGGGTCATTTTATTATAAGAAATTCACGCTTTCAGAAACGCGACAAGAGAAAAAGGGTTGCAGCTTTGGAAGGACGTAAAATACCAATATGTCATGAAACGGTATTGTTCAATTTCTTTTTATATGTTCATCCAGACACCGTTTCATTTAACTTTACAAAGCAATAACTAATATTATCTTACCATTTTGTTCTGATGTATACATAGATACATTGTGAAACCTATTTTGGTGATGTCTTTCTTTAAAAAGCCAATGAAATTATTATTTAATATGTAACTACAGGGACAATACACACGAACTGACATTCAGTTAAATGTATTACGAACATTGAATACTTATTGTGCAATCAATATTAAGAAGCTCCATTAATTTTTTCTTGACTTTGCGTTTTTCGCCCTATACCCCCATATATAAGGGTACCGGCTGGCCCCCTTAATCAATTGGTTTTATCATGATTCATCAGAATATTAGAGGACCAATCAAGAATGAAATTGTTATACCATTTTGTTCTGGGCTATACATAGATATGTTGCGAACTATAATTTGGTGATACTCTTCTTGAATAATCCTGTGAAATTATTTTCTAATATTTAACTATAGAAATATTGATAAAACCCTCTGGTTGTGGGGAAAAATATAAATAAAAAAAATTTATCATATAAATAAGTTCTTCTGTTAGCAGATAACTTACACCCGCGACCTTAGTAATCCTAGTTCCATTTAGAATTATTCGCATGCACAATAGCAAATCGGTTCCTTCCGGCTACAAAACTTCAAGGTAACGTTACATTTTCATTAGAATGTCAATGTTTGATGAGAAACGAAAATATCTTCTTGCTTCTTTAATTATAAAGTTATTTGTTGATATAAAAGCAAATGTGAAGACAAGTCAGCATATTGTATCGAAACAGGAAATGAGATGTTATCAGGTACAAAGAAAAATCTGTTATTCTTCTTAATGTTGGATAAAATGCTTAGTAAACGGAAAAAAATTTTTGTTTTGCAAATTATGGAATAAAATATTATTGTTTGTAAAAGTGAAAGAGGAATTTTATAAAATCGTCCAGTAACCGAGGATATAATGCTTAATGAATATCGACACAAAATTGTTAATTGTATTTGACCAGAACGTATTTGCACAAAGGAATAACCCATCTGATACATAAGGTTATTATTCGAAGAGTTCTGCGAGATTCATATCAACCAAAACAAATTCACTACAGCACAGAGCAAGAAACACTTTATTCACAACATGGCATACGAAACAATCCATAAAAAAATAGTTAAAATAGGCAAAAGGTTGGAAAATATGCTGCATCCTCTCGAACTCTCTACCAGTATTATTCTTAGATATGTAACTGTAAATGAAAAGTGAATTATTCCACTTAAAAAGATAATTTCACGCATTATTTCAAACAAAACAACATTAATATGAATAATCAGATTTTATCTTCTTTGGTTCGATACTGATACTGTGTATCAGTATCAGTTCGTGAGAACTTTGCAAAAATTAGCGG
Source organism: Macrobrachium nipponense (assembly GCF_015104395.2). Classification (NCBI taxonomy): domain Eukaryota; kingdom Metazoa; phylum Arthropoda; class Malacostraca; order Decapoda; family Palaemonidae; genus Macrobrachium; species Macrobrachium nipponense. The sequence continues at coordinate 62,466,192 of NC_061097.1, read as the reverse complement.
CCATCTTGGAGTCTTTCTGCTCACTAGATCTGGAGTAAAATCTGGAGTAGAACAATAATTTTTTGCGTATTCGGATCATGTCAAGATTAGCGAACCCACTCTTTTTCAATAAAATATTATACCTTTTTGATACACACACACACACACACACACATATATATATATATATTACTCATAGTATTATATATATCTATACTATATTTATATATATATATACACATATATATGTGTGTATGTGTGTGTGTGTGAGTGTATGTGGTGTGTGTGTGTGTGAGTGTATGGTATGTGTGGTATTATATATATAAATCACAGTGGTAATAATATTGTCTTGAAAAAAATAGATGGTTCGTTAATCTTGACATGATCCGTGTTATTCATATGAATATGCTGTCTAATTTTAATGTCATTCTGAATACATCATACAGTTTTTTATTTAATTTTTTTTGTTTTTCTCCGTCGATTGCACCATCATAGCTCAGATCCTGTGCTTAATCTAACCCCACACAAGTTCATAGAATGAACCCTATCGCCCCACCCCGACACCCCTTCGAGTCTGAATATGGACAGAAAAAGTACAGGAATTGAACGAGAGTTTTTTTTTTTCTTTTCGATTGAACAAGATTCGTGTCTGCTGATACATGAATTATCACAAGTCTCATCCTCTAATGTTTCATGGATTTCATTTTGGTTCAGAGACTGAATTTGCAATGAAGATTCTTATATCTTCTCAAGCCAATGCTGATGTCAGATGAAGTTTCAGTCAACTCCCTGTAACAAAATAAAAACTAAGAAATAAGATGGGTACTTAGACAGTTAATGGTATTCTTCATATCATATATGGATTAAAACTGCATAGGAAACTGAAGTTCTTCGAAAAATAGGACGAATGGCGGCATCATACCGAAGCGAAGAACGACAGGAGCAACCTCAATCTTGCAGCAGCTCAACCAAGCAACCGTCTTGCTCACACTAAGACGCTGAAGAAGACACCATAACATTGAGTAATCATTTTTTAAATACATTTTAGACCAATTTTCTATATATATATAATATATATATAATATATATTAATATTATAATATTAAATATTAATTATTTAATTATATTTATAATAATAATATATTATTATAATATATATACAAATATAATATATATCTTATATATATATATATATATATAATATTATATATATATATTATATATATATATTATATTATATATATATATTAATATAAGTATTATATATATATATAATTAGATATATTATATATATATATATATATATTATATTATATATATATATGTATATATATATATATATATATATATATATATATATATATATATATATTATATATGATATATATATATAGATAAAATATATATATATAGTATATATATATATATAATATAGGATATATATATATAGATATATATAATGTATATATATATATATTATTATATTATATATATACTATATATTTATATATTAGTATATATAATATATATAATTTGAATATCTATATATATATAATTAATTATATATATATATATATATTTATATAATAGTATATATATATATATATATATATATATTATCTATATATACATGATATATATATATATTATATATATATATATATATATATATATATATATAATATTGATATATATATCTATATATATATATAAAATATATATATATATATATATAAAATATATTTATAATAATATATATATATATATATATAGATATACTATATATAATATATATAGTATATATATATAATTATATTAATATTATATATATGTTACGGTCATTTTGAGGAATTTGGTCATTTTGCAAAACTGCCGGTCATCTTTTGGAAAAATGACCAGAAATTTGGTCATTTTGCAAAATGACTATTAGTATCGTTGGTCATTTTGTAAAGTTGCCCCAATAGCTGCTGGTCATTATGCAAAAATAAACAAATAGTAACTTAAAATTGATTAGGAAAAGTCTAAGTATTAATAAAGTTGTGTGTTTTTTTATTCAACATTAAAAACTTACATTACACATTACAAGTATATTAGAATATTGAAAAATTACCAGAAGTTTGGTCATTTTGCAAAATGACTATTAGTATCGTTGGTCCTTTTGTAAAGTTACCCCAATAGCTGCTGGTCATTTATTCAACATTAAAAACTTACATTACACATTACAAGTATATTAGAATATTGAAAGAACTAAAACTGAACTTGAAAATTATTTCAACAATTATCAAAATTAGCATTATCTGACTTGTTTGAACAAGATTTGCTCCATTTACATCTGCTGTTGCACAATACTTCGTTCTTGAAGCATTTACAGCGCACTGATCCCCTGGCCATGTCCCATCGAGTCTGCAATAGCTACCTCTCGCAGACTGACTTCGCGATCATTTATTACCTCTTCGAGTGACATAAATTTTTCAGCACATAAAGTGAACTGATTCCGACTGTACACCTGTTTAAGTAAACCATGTTTTGTCCCTTGTTTGTAAGTTCCGCCATCCATTGTCTCAGTTATAATTGTCTTTGCATTCGCAAACTCCACTCGTCCACGGTCAACAAGAGGAATAGGAACCATGACAGCGTCCCCTGCAAGGGCTGGCTTGAAACGCTGTACTGATTTATCCTTCATTTTTTTAGCTTGCTTCTCTTGTTGTATTTTCGATTCCCTTCGTTCAGCCTGAATGCTACGATTTCTATTGCATAGGCAACAGAGCACAGGATCATCAACATTGTCATTTACAGTTGAACAACACTGACCAGAAGGATGACATGGAATGTTTTGACCACACGAGTTGCAATTTATGGCACAACTTTCAGCACTTCTCCCCTGTTCTACATTTTGATCTTCTTCATTAACTAAACAAAGTGCTTCTGCAAGCTGCTCATCTGTCTCCATGCCTTCCATTATTTCTTCTGGTATGTTGGCAGCAGAAATACCAAGATGAGCCTTTTCTCCGTACATGGCTTCATAAGGTGTCCTGCCAATTCCAGAATGGAAGCGCGTGTTTTTCTGCCACTGAACAAAGCGCAGTCCATTTGACCATTGTGTAGTGTTGTTATCTTTCATCCAGCAAGCGAGTATTGCTTCAACATCTCTGTTTGCTCGCTCCACGGAACCCTGTGATTGAGAATATCTTGGTTTCCCATGAATTAGCTTACATTCTGGTCACATAGCCAGAACTTCCTTGATTACCTTATTTGAAAATTATCTCCTATTGTCAGATTGAAGAATATGAGGGGCTCCTTTATCATAGAAAATGTCAACCAGGTGAAAAGCTACCTCCTCGGCAGTCTTAGTCTGTAGGGCTCGAAGGCATATCATCTTGGTCAAGTGATCCTGGTAATTGAAAATGAAACGGTACTTCCCATCTGGTTGACTCTGCATATCAATCAAGTCAACCTGCAAAGACACAGTACAAGACAAAATTATAAGTAATGCAAATACATCATCATAATTATTATTGTCAGCAGAATTATTATTATTATTATTATTATTATTATTATTATTATTATTATATTAGTAGTAGTAGTAGTAGTAGTAGTAGTAGTAGTAATAGTAGTAGTAGTAGTAGTAGTTGCAGTAGTAGTAGTATAGTAGGGTCATGCATATGCTTGACAACCACACACTTCCGCACACTACTTTTCTTTAGCTGACATTCCTCACAATACTGCAAGAACAGCGTTATCTGATCACGTGAAATGTTTGCATATTTTTCTTTGGTTGCCTTACACATACTAGTTCTTCCTCCGTGGCCAATTATGCGATGAATAGCTAGAAGTACATCAAACACATCTTCGACACAAACGAATCGCAGCTGAGTTCCTTTCTTCTGCAACTTTTGTTTGCACGGTGGTGGTACCCTCAATTGTGACCTCCAGTATTTCATATTTTTGTAACAAACGATAATCCTGCTTAGTCTTCGTAGGATTAGATTGTTTAAGTTCATTCAGGCGACTAATTACTCGTTCGTATTCTTCCCGGGGAAATAAACTTGAACTATTTGTAGCTTTGTTTTCTTCAGACTCTAGAAGTTTTGTTTGGAAAAGACTTTTCTTACTTTCCATTGTGAAGCTTTTCAGTGTACAATATACTTGCAACAAATAAGTGATGAGAGGAGCACGAATATTTCCGTCCTCGGCCGAACCATATGTAGGAACTAACTGCCTGCCTTCAGACAAACATACACTTGCACACACACTTCGAAACATTTTGTATCTGCTTAGGATACTAATTCGAGGCGTGTTTCAAGTTCAGTTTTAGTTCTTTCAATATTTCTAATATACTTGTAATGTGTAATGTAAGTTTTTTAATGTTGAATAAAAAAAAACGCACACCATTTATTAATACTTAGACTTTTCCTAATCAATTTTAAGTTACTATTTGTTTATTTTTGCATAATGACCAGCAGCTATTGGGTAACTTTACAATGACCAAAACTTCTGGTCATTTTCCAAAATGACCACAATTATTTGGGCATTTTGCATACTGACAGATTATTTTGGTCATTTTCCAAAATGACCGGGCAGTTTGCAAAATGACCAATTCCTCAAAATGACCGTAACACACACACACAACACACATATATATATATATATATATAATATATATATATTATATATATATATATATATATATATATATATATATATATATGGTATATATTAGGCATAAATGATATTAAATCCTTAGTAAATCTGCATTTACACTTCACTAAAGGAGGTAATTTTTCCTAAAGAAAATTATATTTTGTTTCTCTTTGGAGACATTTTTATGTTGTATTTTGCCGTAGAGAGTTTATTTTTGTTGAATCTGGACATATTTTAAGAAATTTCACTGGGCGACCAGATGGGTGTTATGATTTGTAATAAGGGGAACACTACACTACTACTGCCAAGCGCCGTAGTCGCCAGACATAAAGCTAAGGGGACGGGGGTGAGCGCTTTTACCTCTCGTCCCCCTCCTCACCTCACTCGCATCGCCATCCATCTCCCCTGCCCCCATCCCCTCCACTCTCGTTAAAAAAAGGGGGAACATTATATTTGGCTAGTGATATTTTCCCCCATTCAGGAGACTTAAAGAGTTGACCTTTAAACGGGACATTATACCCAGTCTCGCGGAGGCGATAGATTCATTCCCTCCCGTAAAATATTCCTGTCATTATGTCTAGCGAATTGCTCTAGCGATTGATAGTTGGGGTTATTCGGGGCTCTTTTTTTTATGGTCGAATTCTTAGCCGAGTGAATACAGAATAAAAGTCATGAACTAAATGGAATGAATAAGGAGGGGAAAGTTTTCGAAGGAAAAGTATTTTGAATTTCATAAAAGGAAAATTCAGTAATATAATATATATATATTTAAGCCTCGGAAGCCAAAACTTTTAGTGGGATCTGGCGGCAACAGAAAACATTTACATTATCAAAATTACAACTGTAGATCTTCACAATTTTATGATTATAGGGGATAATATCATGTCCAAACCCTGCCACAAGAAGAAAGAAAGTAAAAAAAAAACTGGTAGCCAACCTTAGCCCTTCCCTTGCTCTCCTCCTTCACAAAAATTGAGTTATTATAATTTCTATATACAGGAAGAATGATAGGGAATTTTATCAGTAAGTAATGTTTCAGTAACAAAGAAATTTATTTAAATTTTCTTAATAATTCTTGTCAATTTTGGGGATTTGTCTGGTCGCCCACAAGTCTAAAAAATTCTTCTTACTAGGCGACAATGTTTCTTCATTGGATGACCATTTGGTCTCAAGTTAAAATGTTAAAATATGCAATGTTTTGTATGATGTTATTTCAAAAGGAAAGTTAATCTTATTTCAAATAATATTTTTGCAAGTTATAGCGTATCCTTTATGTTCAACAAATGTATAAATCAATATTTACGGTCCTTTTTCATGTAAATTACCTCTCTTGTGATGTTTTGCAACATTTTCTTTGTATTTCTACATCATTTATCTTTGTAATTGTAGGTGGTGGTTTGGGCAGGGCCCTTGCATGGTGGGTGGGGGGGGCGCACTACTTTCTCTGGACCGGCATTCTGGGGTGCCAGTGACAGCAGCTTATTTTTTTCAACTTTCCTTTTTAGAGAATAAACAAAATCAAAGGATGATGATTTTTCAAGGTACCTATGACCCCATAGCATTATTATTATTATTATTATTATTATTATTATTATTATTTATTATTATTATTATTATTATTATATTATTATTATTATTATTATTATTATTATTATTTCTGTCGAAAATAATGGCGTTAATTTTATACGGGACTTACTCAAGTCTCCTTATTGTTGATTTTTCAGTATTGCTTAGACTGGAAGCAATGTGCCAATGGAGGACATGTCAAAAACGGTGGATTCAAGGGACAATTATTTTTAATTCTTATTTTCTCGCATCGTTTCGACTCAGGCTCTGCCGGTCATCTTCCAGGCGAAGGTATAAAACACTGCAGGACTCCTAACAGCATTAGTCCAACTCCAACCTTTGCCTGGATGGTGCCCAGCAGAGCCTGAGTCGAAAATAGTTGGTTAAAAAAATAGGAAGAAACAGCAAGAAAGAAACAGCAAGAGAGAGAGAGAGAGAGAGAGAGAGAGAGAGAGAGAGAGAATTTATGTATTTTTATGCAGAGTAATAATTGTCCCTTGAAGCCACCGTTTTTGGCATGTCCTCCATTGGCACATTGCTTGCCAGTCTAAGCAATACTGAAAAATCAACAATACGGAGACTTGAGAAAGTCCTGTATTAAATTAACGCAGCTGAATCAGCAATGATTTTCAACAGAAGTTGTTTAAAAGACGGTCTTCTTTCCAACTATTATTATTATTATTATTATTATTATTATTATTATTATTATTATTATTATTATTATTATTATTATTAACTGATGATCAACTATATTTAGGTACTTCCACTTACTCTTGCAATAAATTCATACCAACTCATTGAGTCTGATATATCCCTAATATTCAATTTAAGCCTGTAGTTAGACGCTTTTGAACTGTATGAAGACTGGGATGGAGGTGATGGTGTAAGTCTCCCAGGGGTAGAGGGAGAGTGATGGTTGCGGGAGGGGCCCAGTTTTTATGCAAGTACTGAAAGGGGGGTCTCTCCTCCTACCTGCTGACTATTATATTTCGATTTTTGAAGTCGCTTAAAAAGTGAAAGTCCTGCAAAAGAAAAAAAAAAACATAAGATAAGAATCAAATGAATGACACCAGTACCACCTCACGCTAATCATAGTTTCTTTGAACTATATCGTACATTTCTTAACTTTTAATTCTTGTGTATAACGTATGATAATTAGAAACATAACTCTTACTTTAATTAGTCATTCAAACTATAAAAAAACATTCCAGTAATATATAAAAAAAGCAGAGCTTAAAGTTCTTTTATCAGAAAAATAAAGTGAAGATACGAATATTCCTTTTAGATATGGCTTCATCATTATTTCCCCCTCACATGATAAACACTTATGGATCATATCGGTGTATAATCTTGTGGCAAAAGACACATTTTTTCTTTACACGAGTTTTTTTTTTTTTTTTTTTTTTTTTTTTTTTTTTGAACACTTTATGACCAAATATGAAGATAAATCTTAAATCCCATGGGTGTCCATACTTAAATTTTGCGTCAGCAATTAGGGACAGAATCCAGGTGGAAATTGTGTCTTATAATAAAAGTGTCAGTTAGTTAAATGTGTTTTTATAACCCAAGTCAATATTTGTTCTTAGCCTTCAAATTTCCCTATTCATTGTTTCTTGTATAATATTTGCACTCTGATTTTTTGGTTTAGTTTTTCTCAGTGTAGCTCATCCTATATTTTGTTGTCATATTCGTATTATTCCAATACATAGTAATTACTCCTTGAAATGAGATTCTCTTTGCAAAATTACTATATAGAGCAGATATAATGTTCATTATCCTCTGGAATCTGTTATTCTCTGGTGTCTGTTATTCCATTGATCGTTATCATCATCTCTCATAATCCTCCCCTCTCAAGTTTTCTTTTTTATACTAAGAAATTAAGCCACTATTAGGGAATTATAGAGTCACGGGTGACGTAGAGTTTTTCAGTAGACGTGAAACCACTAGCAAGAATCTAAATGAAACAGGGTTAGATTACTACTTTAAAGTGTTTCTCTAAATGGTAATATAGTATGTTGATTAGAATTACTCGTACATTTTATGAATAATGCGAGTTGTTCAGTGACCTTGATTCTTCATTATGTCATTTCTGTTGCTGGATGAACAGAAACATGGAGCAGGAAAGTGTTTCTTTTCAGGCTTCATTGTGAATTCACAGCATTAACTCGTAGCCTTATTTTAGAATATCGGTCTTCGTCTACATTGTTGTCGAATAAGTCATGAACTTCAAGTAGAAGCAACATACGGCAGTCATGTGTAGCATAAAGCTAACTAACAATGGCATGTTTTCTATCTTACCATTAGTTTTCGTGCTTACTTTTTTAAAGGCAAATATTCTCATCTGTTTAGCGAAATATTGTTTCTCATGATTTAACTTCCTTTTGATTGTGGTGTACTAGATACTTGCCTTAAGGACGTTAGATAATGCTCTGAATTCTCTCTCTCTCTCTCTCCTGATTCCATCTCCCTCTCCGCCCCATAAACTTCGACTTTCCCAAGAGAAATTAACTCATTTCAAACTTCCAATAACCACATGTAGATGAAAAAGATTCAATATTGTTCCTTCATTATTATTAACTGTGTGTCTTGTTGGATTATTATGTATTATCGTAATAAAGATTTTTGTAAAATCGCATTGATGCTCATCTTTAATAGGGATGGCTTGACAGAAAAGCAGAGACACAGTCACTGCCACTTTCATTCTCCACTCGCTTTTCAGTGATAAGCTTTTCACTACTTTATATTACGAAATTGTCGGTGTTCATGATTTGATTACTGTCACTATTGCCATAGTTATGAGAGATAATCACAGATACCTATCTTCAAAGCAAATGCAAAGGGGCATTCTGATCTTTAAGAATGAATTAACTTCATTCATCGTCCTGTCTCTTGTCTTTCTCCATCATCATATTTCACGATATAAGTTCAATATTTAAACTTCAGTCAAGTTTCTCTTTCCTAGATTATTAACATACATTTTAACAATTATTGAATTAATCATAATAACTTTTTTATTAATATAATCGTAGCTCTGCTTCTCAGGATATCGAGAGGAATATGAATACTGGCAGATATGAAAAGCTATGTGAATCGATCGGAAAATCTAAAGAGAAAGTACATCTATAATCTAGAGACACTGATAAAAAAAAAAAAATAAGATGCTCGACTAAACCTTGGTTACTATAAAAATCAAGACATTGTCAAATATGTACTTCAGAGGCAAGGAAGCAAAGGACTAGAGTGAATAATTTCTGATAAGGTAAGTTGAAGATAAGTTTTAGGTATAATCTAGATGTATCAAAAGGACCACCAGCTAAATAAACAGAAAGTAACTGGCAATGACAAGGAAATGGTTAGCACGAGTAACAAACGCTGGTAAGAAAACTATCGCAGAGTTTATTCATGAAACCACTTCGCAGAAGGACAATGCGTCTTATCAAAATAGAGTCGCAGGGGTTTCGGTATACTGTTCTACAGAATTAAGCATGAAGTACGAAGTTAATTGCTTCCAGCCTAATCCCTTGTAAGGGCAAACACATTTCAAAGAGTAATATCATATGTATATATATATATATATATATATATATATATATATTATATATATATATGTGTGTGTGTGTGTGTGTATGTGTGTGTGTGTGTATATATATATATAGTATATATATATATATATATATATATATATATAGATAAATATATATATGTATATATATATATAAAATATATAATATATATATATATATATATATATATATATATATATATATATATATATATATATATATATATATATATATATGTGTGTGTGTGTGTTGTTTTAGAGTCCGGTATGGCCACACTAGTAAAAGTCCAGTTAAAAGGGGCCTCAAAGCCCAGTCAAGTGTGTATTGTGGAAGGTAGTGAAAAGGTTAGGGGAATCGTCAGCATAGTTTCTGTTAATGATGGGTCTACAGGGGGTACGTAATTAGAATTGTTGAACTGTAATAACACAGTTAGGAAATATCAGAAAATATATATAACCTAGATTCTATGGATTGGTTTCAACATGACAAATCTGTTGCTGTTGTAGGAGGGCTAAATGAATTTTCTGAAGCAGAGATGCAAGCTAGGAGGCAGGTTTTTAGGGATCATTTAGCTAATGCAGTTTATAAAGAATATGTAAAACAATCAGGCGATGCCATGGCAGATTTTGCAGATTTTGTTGCATTGAAAGGGGATAAACTAGGATTAACCAATGTGTTAGAAGACAAGGTCTAATTAGAAGAGAGTACTAACCCGATTGATATTCAAGCCTATAGGATACCATATAAGATTAGGGAAAAGATAGAACAGGAAGTTAATAAATGGAAGGAAGAAGGCATTGTTAGGCCCAATTCGTGGCCATTTAACTTTCCCAATAGTGGTGACTATGAAAGACGGATCCTGGCAGATATCTGGTCGCTTTTATGCCAGGCCATGTCTGTTGAAATAAGGGGCCGGAATATACATTCTTCTATAGATCTTATGTAAGGGTTTTTGCAAGTCCTTCTTAGTGTGGAAATGAGAAAATACACTGCTTTCTCATTGCATTTCGAAGTTTACATGGGGGTGGCCTTTTGGCTTTGTCAAGGTAGTCCTAGACTTTACACTGTAGTAAAATACAGTTTTGCATGGATTGTTGGGAAAGTCCGTGTTTGTATACATGGATGATATATTGGTTGCTACAGACTCCACAGAAGAACACTTGCAGGTGCTTTGGGAAGTCCTTAGAAGACTTAGATTAGTCGGCCTCAAAGTGAAGCTGGCCAAGCGTGATTTCTTAAGTCTAAGAAGCAAGTCCGTTTCTTCATTGGGGTGGCTGGCTTCTTTAGACGTTTTGTGAAGGGTTTTTCTATTTAGTCATCTCCTTTAACGGACGGTTAATGGAATGATTAACAATTTGCATGGCGGAGCTCAGCAGTTAGCTTTTCAGAATATCAAAGATACTTTAGTAAATCCCCCTTTGCTGAAGTTCCCAGATTTTAGTCAGCCGTTCACCCTAGTGACTGATGCCAGTCAGGACGGCATAGGTGCCTGCCTTATGCAGAAATTTAATGGTAAATTTTATCCTATTCCTTTTTATAGTTGCAAATTTAAGATGCGAGGTAGCAATGGAAGATTGATGTACACAATTGACAAAGAAGCTTTTGCTGTTGTTTCTAGCTTAGTTCTTTCAAGATGTTGTTATTGGGTAACAAAGTTGAAGTTTTTACGGATCATAAGCCGTTGTTGGATGTTTTTAATAAGCCAGATCTTTCTCCGAAGAGGGCTAGATAGTTTTTTCACAATTCGAGATTTTGATGCCAAGTTTAGGTATATTGAAGGTAAGTATAACGTGATTGCTGATGCGGTCAGCTGGAGTTTTTATGAGGATGGTTCTCAGATTTGTTGTATAACTGGGGATTCTATAGAATGAGATATTAGTCTAATAGAACAGAAACAAGATGAAGATGAAGTTTTAGCTGATGCCAAGGCTATCCTTAGAGTGGAATTGGTTAGTAATGGTTATAAGTTACCTTTTGCTGGGTTAGATTTAGGGGGTAATGTGTTAGTTAAGAAGGTTTGAATATAAGCTGCGAAGCAGTGATGATTGAGGGATACGACACAGATTGTTATCCCAAAGAGTTTGAATCCTACGGTACTCAGGATTGTTCATTGAGAATTTGGTAACCCACGTTTGGGGATTGAGAAGACGTATCCTGAGATACGCACAAAATACTTTATGAAAAACATGGCTTCTTCTGTTGAAGATTTTGTTAGGTCTTGCGCTGTGTGCAATGATTGTAAGCCAGCGAAGTTTGCCTCATGTAGGTTATGTTCATTTCCTGCGCCGTCAAGGCCGTTCAAGAGAGTCCACAAGGACGTTCTCAGGAAGTTTTGTGAGTCTAGATACGGTCATAAATATCTGGTAGTTGTTGGTCATGAGTTTACTATGTTTGTTGACATTTTTTCGTTGAAAAATAAAACTTCTGATGAGGTCGCTATCAACTTCTTTTATTTTAGGGTTGGATCCGTCGGTTCTGATAACTTTTTAGGGTTGGATCCGAGGTTCTGATAACGGATCATGGGCGGGACTTTGTGAATAAGATTTTAGAATGCCTTGCAGAAGTTATGGGATAAAAAAAGTTACCATTCTCCTGTATTGACCAGAAGCTAATGGACTGTATGAAAGAGCCCACGGGACAATTTTAGAAGCGCTACGGGTTACTGTAGGGGGTAATGACGTTAATTGGGATTGGTATATAACACAAGTCCGGCATAGCATTTATATTATGGTTAGTGATTACAATAGGTATATGTCTCCGACAGAAGCACTGTTTGGTTATCCAGCACGAGGCGCGTTTGATTTACTGTCCATTACTGCTAAATGTGATGATACAGCTAGGTCTTTGGTCTCTATGGCTAAAGATAGGTGTATATGCGCCCTTAGCAGAAATATCGAGTTCAAAACGCAAGAGATGGTTGATAGAGTAATTCAAAGGCAGCTAATGTTAATATTGCTGTTGGTGACAAAGTCTTAGTGAAAGTCAACGTCCGTAACCAGCTTAACTCTAAACTATGTCCATTGTTTTTGAGGGTCCGTTTCGGGATGTGAAATTAAGAACAAGAAATAGATTTGTTATCTTAGATGAGAATACAGGTTTGTCTAGGTGGACGCACATATCTAAGATTAAGAAGCAGAGTAATTGTGTTTCAGATATAGATATTTCATACTTTCTCTTTGCGCGGGACTTGTTTTGGGTTGTGGGTTTTTGCTTCTCTCTCTCTCTCTCTCTCTCTCTCTCTCTCTCTCTCTTGTACTCATCGGCGATGACTAGAGATTTTGTTAGATTCCTCTCGAGTTTTTCTTTTTTCTTCTTCTTCTTATGGGTTGATCTGTGACATGTGGGAATTTATGAATATTTACCATTGAGTTGTATGGGGAGTTTTGGTAATCTGGGGAAAATCTTTGGTTAAAGCATATCCCATTGGGAGTTTCTTGTGACTTACAGAAGTTGATTAATGTTTCCGTATATGTCCCATGGCTTTAAGAGTCTTTATTATTGATCAACATGGTATTAAAATCCTAAAGGTTTTTTATTTATTTTTTATTTAAATTTTTTTTTTTTTTTTGCATATGCATACAGTTTTTTCCCCCAAGGGATAAAGTTTATTATTGGATTGTAATGAACTACTATTTTGATTTTCTTGTGGTGGTTTGGCTAAGGTTGGTCCTTTTTCTTTAGCTTTAACATGTGAGGTAATTTCCTTGGTTATTGGAAATATTTTTCGGTCTGTGGTTATCTTTTAGCAGTTTGACGTTTCGCAAGTAGTCGATTTTTGCTGTACTTTTCAGTATTGTGGTGATGACTTTTTATTCGTTGAGTTTGTATTTCGCAATTATAATTTTTTTTCTTTTTTTTTTTAGAGAGAGAGAGAGAGAGAGAGAGAGAGAGAGAGAGAGAGAGAGAGAGAGAGAGAGAGAGAGAGAGAGAGAGAGTTTTTGAATTCGTTTTGGTGAATTCAGTCGTTGGTTTCTTTTTATGACGCCGCGAGTTTGTTCGGAATTTATTTGGTATATCCAGTTTTTTGGGGGGGCACGTTGATTGTGGTTTGATGGTGTTAGTTCAGTAATTTTTCAGTTGATAGCTTTTGAATTTTTGGGAGACGTTTCTTTGCTGTTTTGTGAGTTATCTTTGCGGTAGCAGATTATTTGTAGTGACAGATTGTTAGTTCTGGAGTTGATATCATGTTTTGTTGATTGAGGACAAAACTGACTTACGGTATACTCCCAGTTCTTCAATGGCGTCATCACGGAGTATCCTCTAGGAGCCATGAATGATGCAGTCGTAATATGGAAGCAGTCCACCGATTTTATGAAAGATCTCCAGTCCTTCACCCCTTCAGTCTTCGAGAGGAGCATTGTCAGATGACGATAGCAGCACGTCTACAGGTAGCACGTCTTCACGCGCCGTACTTCGCTTTGTAATTTTTGTTATGTAATTTGCTAAGAGTGTTTTGTGATTTTGCTCATTTTAATCTGCTCTTGTGTAACCATGCGTGTCGTAATTTTGTGCCTTGTGTGTATGTAGTTTAAGTGTGCTTAAGTGTGTATATTTTTTTTAACTGCCTATGTATGATTTTAATTATTAATATTTAACATAACAAATTCAGCTTTAGCCGTTGAGTAATTTTAATTCAATAAATTTCCCATAGAATCCTCTGATGATGTGATTATGATATTCCTGCCCTGGACTGCAATTTGTAAATGTAAATTTGTAAAATATATATATCATACATACATATATATATATATATATATATATATATATATATATATATATATATATATAATATACTTGGCTCTTTAAAGAGTCTTGCTAACATAAACCGAAATATTTTTCTGGCTTGCTATTATCCTATAAAACACACACACACAAATATATACATATACGAGTGCATATAATATATATATATATATATATATATATATATATATATATATATATATATATATATATATATACTCGTATATGTATATATTTGTGTGTGTGTGTTTTATAGGATAATGGCAAGCCAGAAAAATATTTCGGTTATGTTAGCAAGACTCTTTAAAGAGCCAAGTATATTGCTCCAAGGAAGAAGTCGAGTGAAGCGTGAACTCATTAGGGTAATGGAGGTATTAATATCTTTTAGACTCTGAAGGTGTCAGAGGTACCTCTGGAGTGTGCATAAGCAACGAAGACTTCAGGCAGCCTTCCTGTGTTCATGTGAAAAGCTTGTCCAGTTACTTTTGCGCATATTCGTATTTTAATTTCCTCTTGTTTCGTTGTTTAGTCAAATGTATCTATAATTTTGCTAAAGAGGTAACCTATACCTGAAGGAAACAGACAATAACCGTTGAGATTTCTGGAATGATTTCATTCTTTGGCAAAAGCCAAAGAAAGAAAATATGTGAGTGAGAAAAATACGACAGATCCTCTTATGGTATCTATTGTGAGCTACAGCGTCTGGAAATAGGCGTTAGCAGTAATGGCTGCTGGGAGCGGGCGCTCCGAGTGTGTATTCTGCCAAAATACCTGTTTTATGAAAAAGAAATTATAAATGTAAAAACACAATACTATCGTTCCTAACATTTTTACTCTATTAAATAAAAGGTAAACAGCTTTTCGCTTCTGCTGCCATTATAGTCAATGTTTTTAGACATCCGTGTAGCTGTGTCTAACATTCATTTCTTTTGCGAATTTCTTGCAAATTTACCATTTATTTCAAAATTCATTGGCAACTTAAAGTGATAAATGCAAAATATGTTGATTAAGTATCTCGTGACACATAAATCATGAAATAAATAACATATCTTTGCTTTAATATCTTTTTCAATCTGGAAGGATAAACATAAGGTTGTAGGTGTGAATATGGCCCATATCCGCCTTGCCGTATGATTCTATAACCAGAGGGATTTTTACACTAAAATCTATTTTGGTTGGAGGTTCGATAGAAATGTTCAGAGGTTAAAGTCAGGAAAGCGCTTAGAGAAGTTATTCCCATCATTCATTAGAAAATTATTTTTTAACCGAAACCTAATATTAAAAGTTACTTCGCGTTTTAAGTGTTTAATTGGTCCTCTAGCAATTTTTACTGAATATGAAAATAAATATTAATTATTTTCATAGTGGGGAGCGTAAAATCTAATATTAGACTGACCCTGCAGTCACCAAATTAAGAAAATTGTACGAAAAAGACTGAATCCGGAGTAGTAAGTCAAAGCATTTGTCTTTTGATTTATTAATTATTAGCAATATCTAGGATGCTAAATATCTGAATACTACAGATACTGATTACATAAACTTCTATGGTGATAACGTGTCAGATTTTCACTGTTGCTCACCAAAAGCAAATTATCCAAAATAATGCATCCGTTGTGTGTTAGCACTAAAGTTCATCAAAATTCGTACGACCAATCTCGGGTAACACACAACAATAACCATTCAGCAGGCAGACAAGCATCAATTGAAACATGAATCCAATAACAAAAAGTCATCATTGTTTTGTAATCTGACGATATGCCAATAATCAACTGCCCATCGACCAAAATAAGAACATTGTCGCCCATAACCGGATTTTCATTCTTACTTGTATTTAAGTCAGAATAATAAATGTTTTCTGCTTACTAAGTTCTATATATTTGTTTTTGGCCTTGATTGCAAGACATGTAAATAGTGTTTGTTTGCTTCTTTAAAGTTAACTTTTACCCATTTAATTAATGCAAGCAAAGATGCTAAGCGTAGAACACGGGATATTGATTAAGTAAACAAAAGTCCGAGTTTTATTCCATTGTGTTCATATTCCATTCAATAATTTGGGTTAACGCAATCTTCAGCCTTCCAGGGAGACGTTGTTTTCCTTATCTCTGAAATCATTGAAAAGGCTTTTAGAAAACCACGATTATGTTTAGAAATAAACACTGCATTTTTGAAGACTATATTCATAAATATCAAGAATATTGTTCGTGTCTACCCTTCTTTTATTTATAAAAACCGCGGAACAATTGACGGGAATCTCAAAGGTCTTCGGAGAACATTAAAAGTAGAGGCAGTTCCTTTCCTCCTCATTTCATTAATTTTATTATTTAAAATTTATTGATTTATGAAATTGGTCAAGCCAAGTAATGGGGCATTTTCGGTTAATCAGCACTTCAGACTGTGAAAAAAATGAGTTGGAGATGTTAGACGGCTTAGATAAAGAGAACTAAAATATAAATTAAATTATATTTCATTTATGATATTATGGTTCACTGCGTTTGGTTTTGTCTGTCTTTTACAAAGATGACATAAAAGCTATTGAATAAATATTTATAAACCAATGTTAAGATTCAACGGTCTTTTTCATATCTTATTTAATCAGATTTCGTTCGCTTTTGCCCTATTGTAAAAGACGGTCCACTCTCTGGGATGCTGTTAAAGTAGTTTCCGTATTTTGGAGCTTAGGTTTTTAAGACTCTTACTATTAAGCATAAATCTTTCTATATTAATAAATATACACTGAAAAGCACCAAGATTCATACTCAAGAAAAACATATTATCTCAAACTCATCTTAAAAGAACGTGGCTGTCCCTATCAGTCTTCATCTTGAGCTGTTGCAAGACAGAATCTGGTAAAAATAAGAAAAATTTAGACATTTGGGAAATATTTAAGTATATTAATCCCAAATTATCGTATTTCTCTGGCCTCCCTAAAACTCACAGAGATAACATCCACTTCCGTCCCATAATCTCGTGTGCTAGAGTTTTTAACTACAGAATTTCAAAATGGCTAGCCGAGTTACCATCCCCCTTTAAAGGTTTTTCCTCTGGTCATATAAAAAAAATAGATGAATTTTGCAACAAATTTAGGTCGGCAAATATCCCCGTACATAACGTAAAACTTCTTAGCCTAGGCGTAGATTCTTTTTCACAAAAGTACCCTTAAAAGATGTATTAACGTTCCTCAAAAATAAACTTGAGTTCATTTGTGCTGACCACTTCGCCATAAATTGAATAAATAATGCAACTTGTAGAGCTCTGCGTCACTAATAACGTCTTTTCCTTTGGTGATAACTTTTACTGCCAAACATTCGGTTGCAGTATAAGGAATCAGGTCAGTCCTGTGTAAGGAAACTTGTATAAGGAGTATTTCTAAACGGTAATTATAAACCCTATAAAACCTGTACATATGAGTTGGCTTCGTTATGCAGACGACATCTTAACATACTGGGAAAGTGAGTGGGGTGATTTTGATGTCTTTCTACAAAATTAAATTCTTTAGCCCTGAGCATAAAATGTGAGTTAGAATGGGAGAAAAATAACCAAATCCCTTTTTCAGATGTATTAATCCTCAGAACTAATAACAACTAAAAACTTACTGTCTTCAGGAACACAACATTCTCACTTTCACACATACATTTTTACAGCTATCATGACATTTCAGTTAAACTCGGCATAGCAAGTAACTTATTTCTTAGAGCTCTGAGATTTTGCTCCATAGATGGACTTAACAAAGAATTTGAAACAATAAAAAATCTACTTATTTTGTTAAAATACCCCAAGCACATAATAGAAAAGTCCATACATAAAGAAAAGAGAATTTTTTACAGACCCACAGAAAACAAAAAGGAGGAAAAAGTCACAAACAAAATCACAATCCCTTACATGGATAATTTATGAAAGGTCACACTTTGGGTCACCCTACCCCTTTTATCTTCTCTTATCCGAATATATTGGGAAATCCATCATTAATGTTAAGCAGAAACCAGTTTCTAAAGACGTAGGAATCTATGAAATCCACTGTAGGGATTGTGATAAGTCTTATTATGGATTCTCTCAGAAAGATTAACTCAACATGAGTGCTCAGTTAGATATGGATAACTTAGTTCGCCAATTTTTCATCATATAAATAACACGAGCAATACCATGGATTGGAACTCATCCCGAATTTTATACAAAAGCAGCTGTTGATACAAATGTCAGATGGTAGAATCTTCACTGATGAAACAACAAGATAATAGGATCAACCTTTCCAATAGAGCCTGGGACTCTGACCATATAGCCAATATCTTCTTAAGGTAACAACGAAGTGAATTAAAGCAACTGGCAGAACCAACATTGGCTTAGCAGTGACCCCATGCATCACCTAAGGGCATATCTCCCACTATATATTTCGCAAATATAACTTATTCTGTCATTCACTACTTGATAAGGATGGGAGGCAGTGCGCCAAAAAATATATATCTGTGTGTGTAGGACATGGGTGGTTCAGAAAATTGGAATTACCTTCATATAGGTTTTTTTTAAGGAGAGTATGAATAAAGATTCCTTGGGGTGCCTGGCTCTTCCATAGTATTTTTTTAAGCATTCTTCCACATCACAAAACTCCAGCGCCCACCAAACTCAGAACATCATCTGCAATTCCAATTTCCTGTCTGTATCTTCCATCTCCAGGTTCTTTATTTTTCAGGCAAGCTACCAGGCTTTTAAGGTTATGGAAAAATCATGGAATCCGGTTTTTCGGGACAAATTTTTCCTTTCTCTGAGTGGTAACAGTGGTTTTCATTTGTTTTTGACTAAACTCTACTTCCCTCTAAAGTCTAAAACAACTAATTATGACATCAACCTTAACTTTTGAGTTCTGATATAAATAAGTTTATAACTTCTCCTTTGTTTTGTTGTTGATATTATTGTAGCGAGACATCGCAGAGAAAATTTGCAGATTATTGCATTAGATAAATACATAGCATGGGAAATGTATCAAAAATGCATATTCTTCTTGAAAATTTTTTTTATATAATGGCACGTAGGAGTTTAAGATTATATATAGTACTATCTATATATCTATATATAATATATATATCTATATATATATATATACATATATACAACATATATATATATATATATATATATATATATATATATATATATATATATATATATATATATATATATATATATATATATATATATATCTATCTGTGTGTGTTTGTGTGTAAAGGTAATGGAACGGAGGAAAATGAAAAACGAGAACTGCCTGAGATATTCGGCCTTAACAACCTTTACTAAAGGCAAGACTGATCAGAACAATGAAAAAACACTGTACAGGTAAGTATGTATAAATGCACATTGACGGATTAACAAAAGGTCCAGGTCACTAAGAGAAACGAAAAAACGCCCTTGGGCTACATTAAAGATTTAAAAGCAGCCACCCACACGTGGTCACAGGTAAGTTAGTCAGAAAACAATACATTTTGTTTTAGGAACAAAGCGGCATATAACAAAGGACAGTAGAAAATTAGCAAAATCCCGAAGACTATATTAAGGATTTAAGAGCGACCAAACACACTGGCACGGCAAGGTCATTCAAAGGCAAGGTCATTCGAAAAAACAATACAATTTGTATTAGTAACAACATGAATTTACAAAAGTGCTCAGACAGTGAGTGAGAAACGAACATATGATATAAATATAGAGAGCAGACTAAGATTTAGCTTTTTTTTCTTTGTTTATAGTGATTTGTATAATTGCTGATTCCAATAAATTAGCAATTACAGTGCTATCGCCCCAATTTATTCAATTAGATTTTTCGCATAGAAGGATAAATAGTGCATTTGAAGTCTGGGCTGTTCTAATTGAATATATATGCTGCTTTATTATTACATATAAATCTTTGCTTGATTGGTCGATATGAAAAGACGGACAATCCTTACAAAGAATTTTGTAAATTATGTTATTTTTACCGGACTATTCTTAATTATAAGAGAACACAACATTTACATTAAAAGATTTAAATATTAATTTTATGGTTTCAAATCCACGAAAGTAAGGCAAGCTAAGTACAATTTTAGGAGCTTCTTTTTAATTATTAACAACAATATAAAACTTTTTATGAACTTTGTGAAAAAATAAATCAGTTATATGGGGGCTGGGTAGTATAACTCATTTCATTTCTTTTTTATGCATTCTGTTTTTTGGTCAAGGTATTGTGGACTCACAATCCGCAAAGCAGTAAGAAAAAGGAAGAAAAAATTTAAATTTGAATATTAAGACGGTGGTCAGAACAAAAATGTACATATGCTAGATTATTTGTGGGTTTTCTATAAATACCGAACTTACAATGCTCCTCTGAGAATACGTCACAAAATACCACTTCGTGGGATTTTGAATGAAGGGAAGGGGTGACAACATGGAATACATTGTTGATATGGTCTACAATAACGTACAACCAGGTGTTTTGGCTGAAACTGTGCAGAGGCCCTATAAGACGTCATCAATTCAAGATGGCCACCACTATGTAGATGCTTTTAGATTTTCATCTATAGCTCGTTTTAGAGTTAAGCAATGCAAAAATGTCATCAATTGATTTGTTTAATATAAAAAAAAAGCACAGGAGGTTTAATTTCATAAATCCTGCAGTTTGCGAGCTATAACCATTTTTTTTTTACTTTCAACCGTATAAATCCTACTTCTCATTGCATTTCCATTACTCGCTGACTCATAACATACGAAGATCCATTTTTTGTATATAATTTTCTCCTACAGTGTTACCAGATAGGGCTACAATCAGCAGCTAAGACAACACTGACCTCCTGTCATTCTTATACTAGTACTTACACTTTCCCCAAAAATAGCAGTTATTTGTGTGTTCCATGCTTATAATTATTTTTCCAGGGTATATAACAAATTCTAACCGTGGTGTTTTTTCAATTCAGATTATAAAACAAAGCCCTGAGGAAGCAGAGAAAACAGAAAAATGCAGTACAGAAACCACACGAGAACAAAATAGTTTTTTGTGCATAGTAAGGAAAGGATTTCTTGGACAGTTGAAATGAACATCAAAAGAAAATCTCCCATCATTGTACGAAAACTAATTTTCAATTTGTTCTCTAGCTGGAAAAATATTATTTGTTGCGAATATGTTCAGTGTGTTTAGTTTTTAAGTACTTGAGAAAAGAAGTGTTTGAACTGTGATGCACATTTAAATCACTTTCTTCATTCATTCTTTTCCATAATTCATAGAGTCCGCATACTGAAAGTGTTCTAAAAATAGACCAACCATCATTAGTTAAACGAGTAAACCCTTCACAGACTTTACTTATCGCATATTATGTTATCAAAAAAGCAAATTCCCTCAGTGATTCCAAAGAACTTTGAAAAATTATTAGATTGGTTTATGAAATAAGTTAAAAAAAGGTCCTTAAAGATATTCCCACAATGTAATAAAGGTTATTGGTTTACACCAAAAAATCATTAGAAAAATTATCAAAAATAAACAAAAATAAAGACATAGAAACTTTAGTTCATTTGATACTTATGGGCTATTCCTCTGAGATATTCCAAAGCGTCTCTTTCACCGTTGTATTCGAAAACAATTTTTTTTTTTTTTTCGTCCGCATTTCGATATTTTTTTCGTCGAATTATTTTCTTCATGCTGCTTAACGTTGGTAAAGATGCTTGGACTGACGAAGGCACAACAGCTATACATTCATTTATAAGAACACTAGGTACTTCCTGTGATTCTTCTGCACGGCGTTTTAAATTTGTTTTCACTTTGGCAACTAGTAAACTGGCTGCAGAAGCAGAATGGGGATGTTCATTTATCTTCATTATCACAGCGCTACTCTTGGTGTGGATCCGTCCATTACATCGCCCCCTTTGTTCGTAGCGCCAAAATTTGATGCTTGAATCATTCTTGGATGATTTATCTAAAACGTATATAAAACCATCGTGTTGAAACTTCTCTTTTCCACGTTTGCTAAGAATGTCTGTTTCCATTTTGAAGACTTGATGGAGACTGGAAAAAAAATATTAGGAAAAGAAATAACTTGGATTTATTTGTTTGTAAACACTATAAAAAGACCTTTTCTGAAAAAGTGTATTCATTACATTTAACAACCAAACAACATAAATCAAAACAATGGAAACAAGCAACCTATTTCCGGCGGCGAATAGTCCTCCGTGACGAATAGGCGGCGGCAAAACCAACGCCATCTTGAATTGACAAGGCCTGCACGATCACTCAAAACAGAGCGATGACTCATCACTAGTGGTCCTATCCTGGCCACAAGTTACCATTCCCAGTTCTGTATTTTTGGTGTTATTTATTACTTTTTATCTAGAGTATCTAATTGCGATGTTAGATCATTATATTTCACAGTCTTTAACATCATAATCCTCTAAACCTGGTTAATATGATTAAATATGCTGCATAATGGTGGAAAATCAGCGCAGAAGTTATGATGAGAAACAACAGTTTATTAACACAAATGATTATAAAATACATTATCAGTCATTGCTGATGACTTTAAATGAAAACTCAGTACTTGCAACTTTCATATTTTGTAAACTGTTCAACCATTTGTTTTTAATTTGCATTGCTGTGGGTACTTTTTCTGAGGCCATCTAATGAGACATTACTAGTTGGCAACCTCCAATCTCCAGTGACCTTTCTAGTGTTATACTTAAATCCGGCGAAGAAGGTTTCCAGACACACGTGTAACTCTAGACAAAATGCCACACAGATGTTCTGTTCCCCTTTGTAAAGGGAATTACAATAATGGGCCCAAGGTTCATGTTTTCAGCTTTCCCAAAGAAGAGAATCTCTGCAACATCTGGTTGAGAGCCATATGTCTTACCAGGAAAATTTCAAACCGATCAACTTGAAAATAGATTTGGTAAATATCGTCGACTTGCTGCTGGCTGCAATTACAACATTTCCTTACGACAAGTGTTCGAGTGTGAAAAAAAACTGAGGTTAATGTCTGTTCTTAGAATAACTTTTAATAATAAAAACATTGAACTGAAGATCTTCGAATAAACGAACTGGGAGGGCATGAATAATCAGGAGTCCGGAAATAACGATTTTTTTTATATGATGTCAGTCAGATGATATTGATAAATGTATGGATCTTTTCCCGGTTATAACATACCTTGCTGGCTATTGTGTGTATGCTGCTGTGAAAAAATTTAAGTGTAGTTCTCCTGTAAAGACTTACTTTACTTGCCAAGAAACAAAAGATAGCTTACCAGACAATAACAGTTACATTCAGGGTATAAGGAGAGGAAGGCTTCTTATCCGCATGATTCTGTAGTAAACGTAATTCTGTTTAACTATATAACCATTGATAACCTGTCACAGTATCCTGATTTTATACAATCGATGTATCAAAGGAATTTGGCCACGGACATTTCACTCACTGTCCTTTCTGATAATGATGCCTTCTTACCTCTAAATGATTGTGATGCTGGGCATAGCGTAGAAAAAATTCAAAAAATTTTGATATTTGCTTCCTCCAGTAAGAAAAGTAATGAAAACATTCAAAATTGCAAAAATTTAACAAAAAAGAGAAAGCTGAATACACTGAAGAAATAAAATTCTGAAGGACAATTGCTGTAAATTATAGAGAATATTTATTTTGTATATAGCTCTTATACCTTTTCCTAAAGAGAGAGGCATCCTTTCTATGTATAAAAATGTATTATATACTCATTTCTGTGAATAAACTTTTTTTGTTCCCATTACTGTTTCTGCACTGATTTTCCTTTATATTAAATCATATTAACCAGGTCCAGAGGATACTGATGATGCAAAAGACTGTAAAACATTATTAACTTACACAAAAATTATACATTCTGCAAATAACTGATAAATGCCACCAAAAATACAAAGTTGTGAATGGAAACGCACGGCCAGACTAGGACGACTGGTGATGACTCATGCTTGTATCTCTCAGGCCTTGTCAATTCAAGATGGCGTTGGCAAAACGTTCTAGCAGGCGAACTAGCGGTGGCTAATTGTCGGCGGCCGAGTGGTCGCATTCCTAAACTGGGAGACCGTTGGCTAAGCCTTTATTTATACTCAGCCGTAAGGGATCACTGCCATGAGATCTGCAATGTTACTGTAAATGCTGAAGATTTTAATATCATATTTAGAGGCCGGAGTGCCATTGAAACTATCACTCGTTTACTAAACTGCTTCAGTGCTGAGATTGTGTTTTTGTCCGTACCTTGGGAACATATATATATGTAATGGTACATTACCGTAAATATTGTGTTCAGTTAGGTTGTTGTGCTTTTTATGTTGTGGTTAGTCTTTATTTTAATTCTCTTCGTTATGTTGCGTGGCGTACTTACGAGTTCTTATTCTCTCACTTCTTCTTCTTTGTTTTCGTTGTTACGGGTAATGTTTGAAGGGTTATCTGTCATATGGGCTAACCTTCATCTATCACTAGTTACGGTTGAGTTTCTTCTCTTGTAGGAACATTTAGTTTATTTATTCTTCACTAAGTCTCTCAGGAGGTACTTTATATAATAAAAACAGGGGTTGTATATCTTTGGAGACTGGACAAGTTAAACACTCTTTTTATAAAATTTTCTTATAATTGGAATAAACACAGTTTACACACTTTACACTACACTTGGAACAGAGTGAGAAGGAACGCAGCCTTCCCGTCTAAGGTCTGGTTCTTGACTGCTTTTCTCTGGCACTTCAAATGAAGTTTCGACCTAACTACTTCTTCTAGCTCCTCCTCAAATGTCCTTTAGGACACCTCCTACTTCTTCATGAATGGCCTTCATTACTTCCGGTGCCACCTCTAGATTCGTCTGATTGGTTTCGTCCCTCGACGGTAACCACCCACTGAAGGAGTCAAAGTTCAACTTTTCTGGTGAGGTTAGCACCTTACTGTTTTTACCAAACAAGTGCCAATGTTTGGTCTTGGTTTACGAAACTGCTATTCGTGCAGACTTATGCTGTACACATCTACTCCTTTTTCTACCTTTACTTCTGGTAGATCCTTCATCACTCTACTTTCACTATATATTTTCTACCAGTGGTTTTCCTAACTAAGTTTTCCCTAGCTATTTCTAGACAGACTCTTATTGTTTCCTAACAAGGTTAAGAATTTCTTTCTTTCTTTAATCTCTCACTTATTACTGAATTAGTGCGGAAGTTGTTTTTCTCCCTTCTCCTCTACACTTTCCATCTAACTATCATTCGAGTGAAGGTTAGCTGTGAGTCTCAATGGTAGTTGTAAGTGTATGTGACTGTGCCCTCAGCCAATAATTCGAGGATGTGTGCAAATAACTTCTTGTAATAAATTGGGATTTTTACGTTCGTTTTTAATTACCCCCTCAATAAAGTGTATTTTATTGTCTGTATTGCTGGTAAACTTTACTCTTTAGCCTACAAGCTAATTTCGTAGTAAAGCAATTATTTTAAATTTAACGTAAAAATAAGTGTTTTTTTTTTTTGTTAAATATCTCATGAGAATAACAGAGTTCCTAACTATATAGATATAGATATAGATATAGATATAGATATAGATATAGATATAGATATTCACAGAAATCTAAACCACTTGACAGACACAGGCAAAATTTTACACAATGTCACTCCAGAAAAGTTTTTAACTCAAAATCAAACCCTTACCCCGTGACAAACACAAACACAGACAAAACAAATATAATTTTCGTTTTTATGTCACCTTTTCCTTCTGTGTCACTGGGTTAATTCTTAATTTTTCTCCTGACGCTCCACCTTTTATTCCATGCGCTGTCACAATAAATCCAATCGTGAATTTTGATCGTAATTACTTAGAAATATTATTATAATTGTTTATTAAATCAATTAAACCAACATTGAAAACTTATATCGGTTTAAATGTGGTCTACAATCCTCCCCCGGGAAAAAATGAATAACAGACCAAATGACTCTGTGATAAACTTAACCCTCTTTTTATCAGTGTTCATTTTAATCCAAATATATCTTAATTATATATAACCAATAAAATACAAATTTTTAAGTATCTTGAGGAATTACTATCATCATACCTAAGTACATAATCCACTAAAAAATCGCCATGTATCAACAATTTCTATATTAGACCATTCAGACTCCGGCCTACACTTTCCCTTTAGAAACGTCAAAGTAAACTGAAACACGTTTGTTAACACGAACAGGAAACTGAAAACAGTTGCAACCCTTTTCACGGTGTCTAGCAAAATTACAGTTGTGATCATAATTTAATATCTATATAGCAAACAGATACTTTGTCTTCAATAGCTGCTGGCTAAGACCGACATCAACATGTACGATATTTCCTTTTATTATTATTTTTGTATTCGTTCAAAGGCGAATTTCCTCATTAACCCGTTGGTTATTTCTTCATTTTTACCCTCGGAATTCGCTATACGACTGCTTCGTGACGTTACGGTGACGTATTTCTTATAAACTCGGTTTAAATGAGATCTGAAATTAATTATCGTGTATCTCTCTCTCTCTCTCTCTCTCAAGGCATTACTCAAACAATCTGGCGCAGGATTGATCTTAGAGGTTTTTAGCTATTGCAATTAAATTCATGCTTGCAATCTCGCTCTCTCACTCTCATTTATAAATTCTCTTTATGAATGGTGTTAAACATCAAGTCATACTAGAAAAAACCCGAGAATGTTTGCAACTGCAAGTCACTTTCTCTCTCTCTCTCTCTCTCTCTCTCTCTCTCTCTCTCTCTCTCTCTCTCTCTCACCATTTTAATCGGATAAGTGCTAGGATATATGTATACATGTATATATCATGTTTATTTAAATGAATGAATTCAAGAGAGAATTATTAATTATAGAATATATAATTAGTTTCAGTGATAGTACAACTACTTTACATGACAAAACAATTCAAAGGGGATGAACGAAATGTGTGTGTTTTTTTTAATTCTTCAAAGTTCATCCAGGCCGCGCCGGGTTGGTCATCTAGAATATATATAGATATATTATATATATATATCTATATTATATATATATATATATATATATATATATATATATATATATATTATAGATATCTATATTATATATATATATATATATATAATATGATATATATATATATATATATATTATATATATATATATATATATATATATATATATATATATATATATATATTATATATATAGATATAATACTATATATATTATATATATATATATATATACTGGTGAATATATATAATATATATATATATATATATTAATATATATATATATCTATATCTATATATATATATATATATATATATATTATATATATAATATATATATTTATATATATATATATATAAGATATAGATATATATATATATATATATATATATATATATATATATATTTATGTATGTATGTATATATATATATATATATATATTATATATATATATATATAGTATAGATATATATATATGGGGATACAATCCATAATGAAGTAAAATCCTCTTGTAGTTTAAAATATATATTTTCTTTACAAGATTAAAGCTTTCGACCATCAACTGTGGTCTTGTTCACTAAAATGTGATATGTCACCTCAAGGAACTAACAAGTAAGAGCACAAACATTTGAAAAAAAAAAAAAACAACGGTTGGGTAACAAGCTAGGGCTCAACCGCCTGATCATTCATATTTTGAACTAGCTGTACCCAACCGTTGTTTTGTTTTTTTTCAAATGTTTGTGCTCCTACTTGTTAGTTCCTTGAGGTGACATATCACATTTAGTGAACAAGACCACAGTTGATGGTCGAAAGCTTTAATCTTGTAAAGAAAATATATATTTTAAAACTAACAAGAGGATTTTACTTCATTGTGGATTGTATCCCCATTTATTTACTTAGAGGTACGACATAGTACCTGGCTTATGCATATATATATATATATATATATATATATATATCTACACACACACACACACACACACACACACACACACACACATATATATATATATATATATATATATATATATATATATATATATATATATATATATATATCTATACATATATATATATATATATAGAGAGAGAGAGAGAGAGAGAGAGAGAGAGAGAGAGAGTTTTGTTTATGGGAACATACTTTTATTTTTTACAGATATAGCAAAACACAGTCTTATAACAATGAGATAATTTCCTTTTGGCTAATTAGGTTAATGCAATATAAACATATAATTGCACTATTATGTTCAGTAAATAAAGTATTTCACTGCTCGCTTAAATGTAGTTCTCTTTATGCTAAAATGTTTTTCATTATAAGCAATATAATAAATGCCATAGCGACTCATTGCCGAATTTTATTAGATTCATACATTCGGTTTCCCTTAATTCTCATAACACTTAAACAGACGGACGGACAATTTCAAACAAAAGTAAGTTTGTGTTTCTTAAGGGCTTATTTCTCAACTCGTTCGAAGTAATCAAAAAAGGAAAAAGCAACACCACGTCCATGCTGCCAAATACAATTGCAGTCATTTACTATGCAGAAAGGAAGGCCTCACTGGCAGGCAGGGAATGAAGTTAAGCCTGTTAATCCAGAAAATGAAACTGGACATTTAAATAATGCTTCATTGTTTCCGGAAACTAACGTCATTCCGCTTAATCCAACTACAGAAAGGCTGCTGCTTTTAATTAATTGGATAAAGCTCACCAATCACGAAAATGAACTTGGTTTCACATGCATAGCAAATAAACAATAGACAAGGGGAGAAAATACTACTCTATTTATACCAATGGTCATATTTTTCCTTCTTTTGAAAAATATATTTGCCTTAATTGAAAGTTTCTAAGATCTTTTCGTAGTGAAGTTACGAATACTGGCAGGAAAAACGAAACTTGCTTTTACAAAGTGCAAAACATGATCAGGGAAAATTACAGTCTCATAATTCGAAACGCTTTTGAATTCTTACGCATTGAAAGAAATATCAACGAAGTAAGCTTTTAGATGAACGCAACATGTTTTTTAAACAAATAATCGAAAGACGATAACGAAAAATTTAAAATTCAGGATCTTGAAGAATTTAATGATTTGCAAAATTATTGTTTTTTCCCTTCATTCTCCAACGACGAGCATTCAAAGATTATCGTACCATTCGGTGATAACTGGGGAGACGATACTAGAGAACCTATGAAGAGCTGACCTTAATGGAAGCTATCCATGTCAACAGATTTTGATTTGACGTATCTAATATTAGTATTATATCATACTTTAGGCTTAAACTGAATGTTACTGATGATAAGTAGGTCTTTCTCCTCTAGATCGAGAATGGTACATACTGTTGTATATCATCTCCACATAAGTATTCGGTGGTGAATAATTATGTTGATTTCATATAAATAAGAAAAAAGAAAACCAAAGTTACAAGAACTTTCGAACCCTGCCCTGGGTTCATCTTCAGTCTAGCTAAAATCAACAATTCAAAAAGTAAATATGTAAGCTCCAGTTTTAAGGCGTCGATGCGACAAGCAGGACGGTCAGCTATCCAACTAGGTGACTGGACGACAACAAGTGAGGCGATCAAGAAGGATAAGTAGAGAACAATCAATTGGATAGTTGACCGTCCTGCTTGTCGCCTCGTCCGTTAGAGAAACACATCGTCGACGTCGCCCATTGGTTCTCTCCTAAAAACTGAGCTGACATTTTTACTTTTTGTATTGACGATTTTAGTTAGGCTGAAGATGAACCCAGGATAGGGTTCGATTTTTTTTTTTTATAATAAAATCAACATAATTCAGTACTGAATATCATTGTGGACATGATATACAATTGATGATAAGGTTATGCAGTAGATTCTCTGAGGGAGAGATGCTGCATGGCTACGCGCTTCCTGCAGCGTTACCTTGTCGTGGGCAGTCCAGGTGGGACTGAGTTTTTGCCTGTTCCCCGTCCATTCCTTTCTTTTTCTTTTCCTTCGTCCATGTGGCCTCTTTCCACGGGGCTCTTAAGTTCCTCACTTTTGACTCCTCCCTTTTCATCTTCCAGTCAAAATCTAACTGACCGTCAACCGCATCAACCTACAAAAGAGAATTAGTCGTCAGGTTTAAGCAACGAAATAATAATAATAATAATAATCTAATAATAATAATAATAATAATAATAATAAATAATAACCTAAATAATAATAATCAATGTATAGTGATAATATGCAAATTTGTTGTTTAATGATTAAGATAATAGAATTATTATTGATGATAATATATAATGATAATAATCTTCAATACAAACACCATTGTCATATTCATTTAACAACACGTTTACTGAAGTCCTATTTAAATAATTGATTTTACCTTGTGCATCTGACCCTTTTCTTCAGTGCTTTGATGCCTTTCATGATTTAAACTTATAGTTGCAATATAACTGACATATTTACTTTAATAAAAGCATTCAGTCCCTCAGCTTACATTTAAAAGTTAATGCATATTAGATTATTAAATAAACCTAGATAACATGATCTGACCATGAAAGCAAATAATTTGCAGCTCATCTATTTTTTCCGTCTGTTTTTCGCTACAAGGAAACTTTGTCATCTCCTGTTCCCAAAGAAAACCAGAAGTGTTAAGATAAATGGTACATCTTGAATGCAATATTGGCATTTGCATGAGATACACGATGCCCTGGGAGATGAATGGTGTGAAAATACGTTTTCTTTTGAAGTCATTCCTCTTTCCCGGATAAGCCCACTTTCTTGAAATTTTTAAAGCAAAGTATACTCTCTTATTCATTTTTTTTTCTACATTGCAAATAAAACCAGGGAAAATTGTAACAAAAAGGGATATTTTCATAACTTTATACTGAAAATAGCTAGTGCACAGAGAATAAAATAAGATTATTTTATAAATCCAAATAAAATGTAAATAGACCACGACAAGGTAAAATACTTTGGGAAACATTATCTGGAATTAATATAATTATTGGTAAAGGTCGTTCTTACCTCAAAGGGTAAGAGGGGCTGCATAAAGAATTTGTTGTAAATTGTCCCCACAATTTAGTTCATCCTTACGTTACATTTCTCAATTATGTTCAGAAATCATTCATATATAACACTATAGTCGGTGTCAACTGATCTGTCCTAGGGATAGAGTCTTCATTAACAACTTGTCATGGCAACACTAGTCATGATATCGGCTGATGATATTGCTTCATTCTCGCTTATTCAAATGTCAACAGACTTTGAATTCCTACCAGAGCACTTATATATATATATATATATATATATATATATATATATATATATATATATATATATATATATATATATATATATATATATATATATATATATATATATATATATATATATATAGATATATATACTATAAAATCACAAAAGTAAGCACGTGATTTTGTTGTTTAACAGCAAAAAGCCAAAAAAAGGGAAAAATGTTTTAAAAATGAAAAGACAGAGTGCCAAGTACTTTCGTGTATTTACCACATCTTCGGGGCACAAAGTAATACAAAACGTAAAAACTATTGAGCAAGAAAGCTCTCACAAAAGCAAAGTGGAAAATAATTGTATATGTATGTACAATAAGGCCATTACAAACAGAAACAGCATTCGTCCAGATTACCCAACCGCTTAAAACACCCCAACAAGTCCAAAAGAAAAAAAGTAATTGCCCAATGACCCAATTACTTACAGAAGAGAAAAACATGACTATGCCAACCATTTTTTTTATAAAACAACTGAACTCACAATTATGAATAGTAACAATAATAACGGCGCTAACAACATACTTAAAACACCAATAAACAAAGATAACTGATTGAACAATATTGTCAATATGAAATACATAAAAAATAAATAAATAAATAAATAAATAAATAATTTTTTTTTTTTTTTTTTTTTTTTTTTTTTTTTTTTTTTTTTTTTTTGACTAGTACAAAAACTTTTAAGGATAATGTTAAAACTCACAAGAAATACATAAGAAGGAACTTGACAAATACACTAAAAAATTAAAGAATAATGTTAAAAACTCTTCACTATTTTATCTATGATAAGACTGTCTAATTTGTACATACCAGGGCTCAAATTTAAAAGTTTTCCAGAATAAGTCTTTATAAAAGCAGATTCAATTATATTCCTACTAATATAATCATTACAAAATAAAATCTCTTTTGCCTCTGTCCAATCAATCGCATGGTTAACATTACTAAGGTGAATAAAAAGGGCACTAGAAGTCTGTCCTGTTCTAACTGAATATTTATGTTGATTTAATCTTGTAGACAAATCTTTCCCAGTTTGGCCGATATATTTCTTATCACACCCCTGACAAGGAATTGTATAAAGGCAGCAGGTAGATGAAAATGGGGAGTTCTTTATCAGTATATTACAAACCGTATTTGAGCTTTTAAAAACTAATTTTACATTAAAAAATCGAAGTACCTTAGGCAAATCATAAAAATTCTTGTGGTATGGTAAAACTAACATATTATGGCATGAAAAAGGTTCTCTAACCCTATTTGTTTAATAAAAAGTACCCTTGGATATTGAAGTTTTACACCTATGTCACATATTTTTCCTATCTCTTCATCTAAAAACTCAGAACTGCATATTCTTTAAGGCCCTCAAAAACAATTTACTGTCAAGTGTGCCAGTTTACCATATATGTATGGCTTGGTTAAGACCCATAAGCCAAACAATCCCATTAGGCCTATTATAAGTTCAGTAAGTTCTGTGTCTTATAAATTGTCAAAGTGGCTAGTCCAAGTTCTTACGCCGGTTGTTGGTACAATATCAAAATGTAATATTAAGAATAATGTTGATTTTGTAGACAAACTTAGCAATATTAATGCAACTTTTGAGTTTAAAATTGTCAGTTTCGATGTTGTATCATTATTTACTAAAGTTCCAGTGGACGATTTGTTAAATTTTTTATCAGAGGAATTGCCTAAATATAACTTGCCGTTACCTTCGAATGTAATAGTTGACTTAATTAGGCTTTGCATTAAGGATTGTAAATTTACATTTAATGGAAAATATTTTTTACAAAAATTTGGTATGCCAATGGGGAATCCACTTTCTCCGGTGCTTAGTAATCTTTACATGGAGTTTTTTGAGGTCAGACTGTTACCTAGTATTTTACCGATTGGTACCGTATGGTATCGTTATTGTGATGATATTTTTGTGTATGGCCTGTAAATGCAAACATTGGAGAATTTTAGATAAACTGAATGATCTGGTTCCCTCAATTAAATTTACAGTGGAGGAAGAAAGAGAGTCAATGTTACCATTTTTAGATGTGCAAGTTTACAGACAAATCCGTAGTTTTAAATTCAATGTATATCGCAAGCCCACTAATATATGTTCGTATGTTCATTATTACTCTGAGCATCATAGTAAAGTAAAATTATCTATTTTTTCTTCGATGTTTTTTGAGGGCCTTAAGAATATGCAGTTCTGAGTTTTTAGATGAAGAGATAGGAAAAATATGTGACATAGGTGTAAAACTTCAATATCCGATGTTTTTTATAGACAAGGCATTAAAAATGGCCAAGGGTACTTTTTATTCAAATAGGGTTAGAGAACCTTTTTCATGCCATAATATGTTAGTTTTACCATACCACAAGAATTTTTATGATTTACCTAAGGTACTTCGATTTTTTAATGTAAAATTAGTTTTTAAAAGCTCAAATACGGTTTGTAATATACTGATAAAGAACTCCCCATTTTCATCTACCTGCTGCCTTTATACAATTCCTTGTCAGGGGTGTGATAAGAAATATGTCGGCCAAACTGGGAAAGATTTGTCTACAAGAT
>NC_061097.1:62424406-62429406 GCF_015104395.2 Macrobrachium nipponense | reverse complement strand
ATATTTTCCCAGATTACATCTGGAC
Organism: Macrobrachium nipponense; assembly: GCF_015104395.2. Classification (NCBI taxonomy): domain Eukaryota; kingdom Metazoa; phylum Arthropoda; class Malacostraca; order Decapoda; family Palaemonidae; genus Macrobrachium; species Macrobrachium nipponense. The sequence continues at coordinate 62,429,381 of NC_061097.1, read as the reverse complement.
AAGTGTATTCATAAACGACACCCGACGTCATCAAAGGGCAGAGCCGATCTTTAAACATGAAGAGTGAGCCAATGGTCTTGGGATTTTTAGGGTATAAGTTTTAGATTTGTACGGCTCCAAAATATCTGTGACACAATCTTTCGGTAAACTCGTTACGAAAATTATCATTTAACAGATACGGGAAAACTGGCATAAAGGAGGGAGCTTGGGGACCTTAAAACTAATAGGCTGTTCAGAAACCCTTTTATTGAGTAATTTATTTAAAATTCTATAAAAGATCTTAGAAGGAAAGCAATTATTAGAGAAGTACTGGAGGAGAAAAGTAATTTCATTGTGGAAGAGAGACCAGGTAGAGGTAAGAGACAGAGCACGATAAAGTAAGGTGTATATCGAGTTGAGTTTGAAATTGAGAAAACAGAAACTATAGAAGTTGGAACCGAGCCCGGTAAATGTTTTCTTTCTGAAAATTGAGGTACTAAAACTTTCATTTTCCTTGGAGACCAAAATATCTAGGAAGGCTAATTTAGAATTATGTTCTTTTTCCATTGTAAAATTAATATCATTATGGTAATTATTAGCAAAATCTAGGAACCTGTCAGCATCGAATTCATGCTTGAACAAGATAAAAGTGTCGTCCACGTAGCGTGAGTAAAACAAAGGGTGGAAGGCCAGGGGGCATTCGTCCAAAATGCGCTCCTCCAGGGAGCACATGAATATATTCGCAAAGGTAGGACCAAGGGGAGACCCATGGCCATCCCCTCAATTTGTTTAAAAAGCTGTCCATTAAAAACAAATGCCGTGTCCAGCACGGCCAATTCGAAAAGAGCTTTAAAATTCGAATAACTAAAATTACAGTAAACAGACTCAGGTTCGGGGAATAGCTTATCAAGAATAATGTTTATGGTCTCTCTTACAGGTACGTTGGTAAATAGTGACTCGACATCAAAACTAGTCATGAATAAGTCAGAGTCCTGGGGTAAAATACGTTCTTTAAATTGTTCATATATATATATATATATATATATATATATATATATATATATATATATATATATATATATATATATATATGCATATGGAAGTCTCAGGACTGTAAGGTAAAAAGTGCAAACATAACATTAATGACAAATGTGTCCCTTTCACTTACTACAGATATACCAGGGGCATCATGATATTAAAACTACGTAAAAGTAAGAAATACTTCGGATCCAGCGCTTCAGGTGAAAGTGAACTGGTATCGCTTTTTTTCCAATGTGACAGCCTGCATTTATGAGAAGTAAAATCTCTCTTTTTCTTATTAGCCATATATATTACTCAATCGTCCTTCAAAATGTGTAAAATTATTGTTAATTTCTCAAATAACTGGACTGAATAACATCTCTTTTAATAGCGATTTCTATGGGAATTTATAGCTGACAGACTCGAGTCATTGTTTCGGTTTATTGCAATTTCTTAGAAGTAAACATCCCGTTCGTACTATCATTGTCTAACAAACATATTTCAATTACGTCTTTTTCTTCATAGATTTTCCATTACTTGATAAAAATCGTTGAGTCGTGAATAAAATTATAAACGACGCACGACTGTCTCGGTCAGAACAAAATTCCTCTCTAATCTGAGTTTTGCATAGTTGTTACTGTCTTTCTTCTTTCATACTGATTTCAGTACTAACTTTCTATATATTTCTTGTTGCATGAAATCAAGTGGAAATCGCGTCCTCTGAACAAAACGGGTTAGACCTATACTGAACTGGGAAGGGAAGGTAATGCTGCAGCAGGTCTTTAAAATTCTGGCGGAGCACTAGAGAACTGGCTATTAATAACAAAGTAGGGCTGTGTTTTATGGAAACCATGATGTCATCGATATATAAAATATTGCAAAAAAAATTATATAAAATAAAATACGTGTTATCAATGTCTTCTACATTAAGGGGTCGCTTGCCTGTGCGCCTTCTCCACTGCCGTCTATTGAAGGCATCATCCTCCATCAAACCTCTTCCCTCCATATCTCCGTTGACTTTATCTCGCCATCTAATTCCCTGTCTCCCTCTCGATCTTCTTCCTCTAACAGGTTCCTCCAAAGCCTTCTTCACTCCCTCCTCGTCATCCATACTCAACACATGCCCAAACCATCTCATAAATTATCACCTCTGAAATCTTTACTATTAATGTGCGTTATACTAAATGAACTTTATGGAACTAAGCATTCAAAATACTTTTCCAATGACGATGAAAGAAGCACCTCATATCAGATTGGTTTTGAAATTATTCTCTTCCTCGTCTACCTTTCAGCAATTTATTAGCTATTGACTCAGAAAATTTTATATACAACGCCGGCCTCTGATTTCGAATATCGGTCTATTATTTTATTGACAAAACTGGTGCGATGTAATATCAGCATAGACCTACTACGTAAATTCGCCCATCTCTGTTACTAAATACAGAAAAAGCTTAACACTATTGAAAACTATTTGCTAATCCAAATGAGAGAAATTAAAAAGTTTATTGTTGAATGGGTAAGAAATATTATTCAGTATTAAGATTTTGATATGAAAGGTACTAAACTAAGTCCCATAATAAGATTTTTATTAGGCAACAAACTAATTGGCTCGTTCTACACTTCGCTGAAACCCGGCACAGTCCATCATGTATCCCCTACCTACCCCGTCCCCACCGGGGCCAGACAAACAGGTATGTCGGAAGAGGGTGGTTGTGTCATGTGTCTCCCCCAATATGTACGTACTAGAAAATCTGCCGTATAGCGGTAAGATTTAGGGGGAACACTTGCGGATTAATTTTTTTTTCTTCACTCATTGTCCATTCCTCATTGTTTAATAATTTTTTTCTTGTTGATGATTCTCTCTCTCTCTCTCTCTCTCTCTCTCTCTCTCTCTCCCCCCCATGAAAACTTATACGCATTGTTTTTACGAAATCACTCTCCAGCAATGTAACATTGTTACAGAAAACCTTAAAACAACAAATGCTTCCAGTTCATTTCTTATCTAGAAGTATAGATAGGATATAATTTACAGTTTCATAAACAAGTCCTCAATTTAGTTACAATAAATATGTGACATCAAATGGTAAGGCTACCCCAGCAAGAGTTCTTATCCATATATATATATATAATATATATATATATATATATATATCTATATATATATATATATATATATATATATATATCTATATATATATATATTACACATTTCTTCATAATTTTTAATGTATGTCTATTGCATTATGCAACAATCTATAAAATTTTTGGCTTAATGCATATTGTGGTGTTGTAAAAAAATAACTAACATATCATCCATTTTTTCTCCTTTTTGTTTCCACATCTGCGGTATCAAATAAGCAAAACTGGCCCACTCGTATGGTAATAAATATAAACATGCATGATTTATAAAAACGTACAAATGCCTATATGAAAGAAACTGAATAGGAAATGGTTATTGCCGTAATTTAAAACGTAAAAAGCTATATCGTAGCACATTCTTCCATTCATAAGTTTGAGATAGGGAGAGAAACGAGCCAATGACAGAGGTTCGGATATAAACATGAAATGTTGAGGAAATTGAAAGAGTCTAAGACTAAATGTCCATAATCAATAAATTCTGGTGCTTATTTTATTACCCAAAATTACTGGAGAGTCTAAAACATGCTGTGCCAAAATAGCAAGAAGAAGCAGCTGATGTATAAAAGGATATTCGAGAAAACCTAAGCGGCAACGGGCTTGAAATTTTTAGAAGATACCAGTAATTACAATCGTTGCAAAGTAAATGCCAGCCAGACCAGACACAAGGAACTTTTAATGGAGAGAAAAAAAAATTAAGAGATCTGCTCATGAATTATATGTCCAATAAACGACAGCTAACTTTAACAAGTGAATACTGTGCCGAAGTTTCTTCGGCCCAGTAGAGTTTTCTGTACAGTATATAATGCTGTATGGAACTCTCAGCCACGACCCATGAAATTCTCAGCTACGGCCCATGAAACTTTCTGCCAAGACCCGGTGCTGGTCTGTGTTGTTGGCACCTATAGCGGTGTCATATGCACGATCATGGCTAATTTAACCTTAAATTAGATACAAAAAAAAAAAAAAAAAAAAAAAAAACACCGCGGCTAGAGGGCTGCAATTTGGAATGTTTGATGATTATAGGGTGGATGATCAACACACTAATTTGCTGCCTCTCTAACCTCAGGACTTTTCACTATCTGAGGGGGGGGGGGGGGGGTTGGTGGCGCCAGAAAAGTGCGGACGGATAGACAAATCCACCTCACTAGTTTTCTTTTACAGAAAATTCAAAGGCACGATTTTTATGATGACTTTACTATAAAAGATATGTAACAAAAATAATGATAGGAAAGTGTCTCTGATAACCTGCAAAGAACGCTTCTCCGAAATCATTATTGCTAAGCCTGAAAAAATGCTGGTGAACGAGGAAAACCAGCAAGACCAGGGAAAGCATTCAATAAATCGAGTAATAATTAACTTTTTCCATTAACAGAAACCGAAATCATTGGCGTCAGGTTGCTATACTTTATTAAATTGTTGGTAGTCTCCATTTTTGTCCTTTTTGTTTGTGCTTATTCCTTTTAGTGCGAATCATTTTGGTGTTGTCTCCCCGCTTTGTTATCGATATCTTTCACCATCTCTCTCATTTACTGAAGAGAGAGAGTGTGTCCGGGAATGGCCTTGAGAATAACAGCAACTCTGATCTCCCAACCACCGCCTGTGGTTTTGGATTGGTATGATGATTCTCATTTTAGGAAAATAGCCAGTTTGACTTACTTGCATGTGTTCGTTCACGTATTTATTAATGAAAGTTTCGGAGTAAATAGACGAGATAGTGTTGTTTTATTTTTATAAAGCCAACAAAAATTCACACGTGAAGAAAGGCGAAGGACTTACTCCTAATTTGGCTGCGTTGGCAGCACCTGAAATGCGTCTCTGTTTTGAGTCTTTGTTTATT
>NC_061097.1:62414406-62419406 GCF_015104395.2 Macrobrachium nipponense | reverse complement strand
TGTATGGCTGTGACTTCAGCAGTAAATTACTGATGATATTGAAGGTAGGCTTTTTTTACTTAACACTATTTTTCGAATATGCAGATGCTCCTACTCCAACATTATTTTTGGAGCCGTCTGTATATATCATAAATTTGTTGCCTTTTCTTCTAATGTGCTCCAAAGCATGTTGGCGGTACATTTCCGTACTTGTCATTTGTTTCTTGAGTAGGTAAGACAGGAGGTACATATCTTTACTCTATTTAAAATCCATGGTGGTGGCAATTCCATTGGTGGGTGAAAAATTGGATTCATATTATGTATGTTCATTATGTATCTAGCTCTTTTTGGGAAAGAGCTAGTACTATTAACTGCTTGTTACTTGATTACAGTTTTGGAAGCAGTAAGTTGCAGGAGATGATCCCGCTTGTAATGAAAAGACCTCTTTGTATTGTTATTAAATTACGGTGATGTTTTAAGGGCAAAACACCTGCCTCCACCAAAAAGTGAGTTTGTTGGGGACGATCGGAAAGTCCTGTGCACAATCGCACGCCTTCATGGTGCACTGCATCGAGAGATTTTAATGCAGATTCTGAGGCGGATGAATATATTGGACAGCAGTAATCTATTGATGGGATAAGACTGTTGCCTTATATATCATTTAAATAAAATGTCTCGCTTTGCTCCCCAATTAGTGTTGTGATAACTTTTTTAATATGGCAAGGGCTTTGATGCCCTTGGCTTTAATGTATTTGATGTGCTCTTTCCAATTTAAATGTTGATCAAATATTACTCCTAGATACTTGATTTTTGTACAAAATTGTATTTCAGTGTTATAAAGATGCAGTTTGATTGTTTGGTTCTTCATCCACCTTTTGTCTTTGTAGAAAAGAACGATTGCTTTTGTTTTATCAGGTGAAAATTTAAATCCAACTGAATTTGCCAACTACATATATTTGAAATGCAGTACTGAGAACTCTCTGAGCATGTCTCAAATTACTACTCGTATAGTAAATGACAAGTCATCAACATATAAACTGTTTTTTACACCACACTTGGTAAATTTATAGTAATGTCATTGATTGCTAAAGCAAACAATGTACAGCTCAAGACACTACCTTGAGGGATTCCTTCTTCCAGTTTATAGGTTACTGAGTAGGAATTTTCTACTCTTACTTGAAAAGTTCTGTTTGTTAAGAAGTTCTTAATAAATATTGGTAAGTGGCCTCTTAGTCCCTTGGAGTGGAGTTTTTGCATGATGTTATGTTTCCATGTTGTATCGTATGCTTTTTCTAATATCAAAAATATAGCTACTGTTAATTTCTTTTGTTCAAAGCCTTTTTTGATATGATCTTCTAAATGTGTTAAGGGATCTAGGGTTGATCTGCCAGCTATTGAACCAGATTGTGTTGGTGTTAAAATGGATTCTTTGGTTATTACATACGTTAATCGTGCATTAACCATTTTTTCTAAGATTTTGCATAGGCACTTGTTAGAGATATCGGTCTATAATTGGATGGATTACTTGCATCCTTTCCTGGTTTGTTTATTGGAATAATTATGGCATGTTTCCATTTATCAGGAAAGACACGTTTTTAGCCAGATACTATTGTAAAATTTTAATAAATATGATTTAGCTATAGGAGCTAATTTTTTCTATCATTTCAAATGATATTTTATCATATCCTGGTGCAGAGGGATGACAAGAGTTGATGGCATTATCTAGTTCATCCATGTTAAAAAATATAGTTATATTCAGGTCTTCAAGAGTTTCAAAATTGAGTATTATATTTTCTTTTTGTTTTCTGATACTTTGAAAATGTGTATCTAGGCTGGAGTAAGCACTGATGTTTTCAAAATGTTTCCCAATTATGTTTGATATTTCATAAGTATCATGGTATATTTTTCCATTTAAATGTATTTGCACTTCTTGGAGGTCTTATTATGTTTTCCATTGATTTTCCTTATCTTTTTGCCAGATATCCTTGTGGATGTGTTTAAAGATATGTTTGAGACATATTCCTTCCATGATGCGATTTTTCAGCTATTACCGTTTTTTCTAAATTTGGCTGTATATTTGTTATATAGTGGTTTAATGTGGTTAATTGTTATGTTTGTTTATAACTATTTTGTTTAATATGTTTATACTATAGGGCATTTTGTTGAGTGATTTAAGGCGAGTTTTGAGTCTGTTTAGATTGCGACTCAAATATATGTTTTATTTTAAACTTTAATGTTGTTTAATGTTGGATTCCACCATTGGGGACAGGGGATTTTGTGGAATGTGGTTTTTGGTTTTGGAATACTTTTATCTGCAGCATTTATTATGAAGTTTGAGAAGGATTCACATGTAGTATTGTGATCTTCATATGTGGGAATGGTGGTATGTTTCGTGTGTATAGGAAATATTTATCCCAGTTAGCTTTTTGGATATATCTTGTAGGTGGCAATATTTTGACATTACTTAAGTAGTTCAGAATGATTGGGAAATGGTCACTTGTGTATGAATCGTCTAGGACGTTCCATTCAAATTTCTCCGCTACATCATTTGAACATAATGAAATGTCAATTGAAGAAAAGGTTAGGTGTGTATTTGAAAATATTGTTGGAACTTCACTTTCATTGAGACAATACAGGTTGTGTTTCATTATAGTATTCTCTATGTTGATTCCGGATGTGTCAGTGGGGTTATTAATATCCCATAATGGATTATGTGCATTAAAATCTCTACTATAAGTAGTGGTTCCTGTATACTTTTGCTAATAAGTTCAGAAAAAATCACTGAAATTTGCATTGAAATTTGGTTGGTTATATAAATTACAAATAGTAATTTTACTTTTATCAGGCATATACAGTTTAATTGATGTTATTTGATTATGGCAAATAGATGGTATGTCAACAGGTTCATATGTAATGCTATTATGAACGTATATGGCTGTGCTAATTTTCCACCGTCAGTTGGTGAATAACAGGCAATTTTATAGTGTTGGATATTTGTAGGGTTACTTCCTATATGTTTTGTAGGGACATATGCACATTGGTTGTGGTCTCGTATGATTCTTTGTAATTCACCCAGACGTAGTCGGGGGTTAAGAGACCATTTATATTCCATTGAATGATTTTATATTCCATTATTGGGAGGAATTGGTGTTAAATTCTGTAAATTGATTGCTGATTTTACTTTGTCTCGTAGTTTATATGCATTTGAATTTATTTTGGTGGTTTTTTGGAATCATTGTATTTGTATGTTGGTTTATTAGATTCTGCAGTTGTTGTTTCATAGTTGAATATTAATAAGTCTATTTTTGATTTTATAATTTCCTTTTTGTATTTTAAGGATTCAGAACATAATTCGTTCTCATGTTGGTGTGTTAAAGGGCACCTCCTTAATTTGGTAAAATTGTCAATACAATTTCGTACTGTGTCCTCTGTCTTGGTAGTTAGTTGGTTATATGTACTTACAAAGCATTCATTACAACCACAAGATGAAGCATGTTGGTAATGTTAATTATTGGTTCAGAAGTTTTTGGTCTAGCTTTAGAAATTTCTGGTTTTGTATTCTATTGTTCCTTTCTGTAGTGATAAGGACTGTTGGTTTGAGGGGTTATTTGTTTTGTTGTTAATGGGATATTTCGGTCTTGTGGATGTTGGGGGGATGTGATAGTTATGGTTTGGTTTAATGGTATGATTTTCATTAGTATTATTTGATGGAAATTGTAAAGAGTGATCTTTACTGTCCAGATGTTGGCTGTTTGATTGAGATTGAGGGTAATTGTGTATTTCCACTTGTGATGAGGTTAGTTTAATATCTTTTTAAAATGTTCTCCTGGTGTATTTGGAGTCTCTCTGGATTGATTGTAATTTTCAATATTTACTTTTTTTCCCTTAGGTGGGGTTCTTTCTAGAATTCTTTTCTTTTTGCCAGTTCGATTATCATCATTATTTAATTCTTCTTCTATTGGAAGTTCTTTTCCTGGATAACTGAATCATCTATGTTAGTGGTGGTATTGGTTGTTGTAATATCATTTTTATTTTGGGTTTCAGTATTATTGGTATGAAATCCAGTTTCCATGTTTATACTATCTTGTTTGTCATTGTGCTGTTTGATGTCTTGATTTTTAGTCACATTTGAAAAGGTGGGGGTTTTGGATGGATTGTTAACGCCTCTTACTTTTAGCTCAAGTCTGGCTCCATGACTGACATTCTGTCCTATTATTAACAACTGAAGTTCTGTATCATATTGGTAAAATGAACACTCCTTAGATTTTGCGTGATGGCTAGTCCACAATTAATACATTTTGATTGATTACAGTTCCAATTAGTGGTATGGTCATCTGATGCACAGACTGCACATATAGCTTTATTACGGCATCTTTTGTATGTGTGTCCATACCTTGAGCACTGTGTACATTGTAATGGTTTAGGAACAAAAGGACGAACTTCTCTATTTTGTCCAAGAATTTTATTTTAAATGGCAAGTCTTTGGCCTGTAAATTTTATTTTGGCAATGTTGATATTTTTAACTTTTATCTTTCCTACTTGAAATCGAGTATATTTCTAAATCGTGGATAGTTGTTATATCTCAATTTTAGGGAGTCTAGCAATAGTTGTTTTGAAGGAAGCTCCTGCTCGCTATTGGGTAGGATGACTGTACCCTGTACATAATTCAATGTTTTCGTGCTTTGTAATATTACCTTACCTTTATATTATTTCATTTCTGTTATAACTTAAAAAGGCAGTGGACTGCTTTTTATTGGTTACTTGGATAAGCCATTCATTGTCCTTGATGTGTCTGCATTCCATGTCTTGTGTTGGATATATGTTAAGTAATTGTTTTCTAGCATCGCTGCTGAGATTTTGTTGTCAGCTTTGAGGACTAGAAATCTTGACCAATTGTCTGGTCCAAAGAGGTCATCAAAATGTACCAATGTGGGATTAAGTCGGTAATTTTTGTTTCTCTGGTCCTTGTTTTATGTATGTTGCTTGTCTATTATGATTTTTATATTTTTCTGTATTGCTGG
>NC_061097.1:62399406-62406906 GCF_015104395.2 Macrobrachium nipponense | reverse complement strand
TTGATGTATGTATATGAATCACGGTAATGTGATATGACTTTTATATATATTATATATATATATATATATATATATATATATATATATATATATAGCGAATACCACAGAAAAATATAGTCAGAAATCCAAGCGCTTTCGTCTTTACTCAGACATCATTAACTCCTTGACGATGTCTGAGTAAAGACGAAAGCGCTTGGATTTCTGACTATTATTTTCCTGTGGTATTCGCTTATTTAGAAGTCACGTGCATCTACAGTGATTTTTTTATGTATATATATATATATATATATATATATGTATATATATATATATATATATATATATATATATATATATATATATATATATATATATATATATATATATATATATATATATATATATATATATATATATAGATATATATATATATACGCATATTACCAATATCTGGTTATTTCACTTTTTCAAAGTTACCTCACAGGCAGCCAGATATTTGAACTTTCATAAAATATAAAATATGATTAAGTACTCTAAAGGAAACAGTGGTCCCTTAGAAAGCTTTATTAAATATGTGAGAAATCAGACTAAGTTTAGCAAAGCAAATGTGAAGTATTCCTCTAGGCTTCAATTAATTAAAGGGCATCACTCCATCAAACAACTTCAACTGTCTCCCCTGTCTTAACTCACTTCAAGAGAACTGAAGGAACAGCATAATCTACTATCACTTTGGTATGTAGTACACAGATTTATTCTTATCACTAATCGTCAGTGGAATTCACAGTCTTACTCTGTAGCAACAATTACCATTACTTAAAAACCATTCAAATTTAATTAATTATTGAATTAAATGATTAAACAAAACTAAATGAAAATTATTAATTTATCAAGAAATTAAATTAATCAAGCAAAATTTAAACTATTAAGATATACTTAAGATTTGAAAAAAAAAAATCTAAGTAAATGCAAATTAAATCACAAGTGGTAAAGTTTGAAATTAAATCAAGTATGCAATACTAGGTCATAATGAACACTTAAGAAAGTAATCAAACAAATTGTGAATGCAAAAGCATGAAAACACGAAATATGTAAATACATCAAATTTACCACAATATAGCATGTGAAAACTAAGAAATTATAAAAACTCAGAATATAATAAAAACAACCCAAAGAATTAAACAATTCACAAAACACAGAACAAATTAAATAAATTCACCAAGTATTTCAAGTCGACTTAAAACTGTAAATATATAAGAATACTTTTTCACAAGCTCCATCATAACACTAACCATAATATGGATTGAAAACTCATCCGAATTCTATACAAAAGCAGCTGTCGTTACAAATGTCAGATGGTGGAATCTTCACTGATAAAACAACAAGGTAATAGGACCAACCTTTCCAGTGCAGCCTGGGACTCTGAGCATATAGACAACATCTTCCTTACGGCAACGATGAGCGGATTAAGACAATGAATTAAGACAATGAGCAAAACAAATGTCGGCTTAGCGGTGACCCCAGGTATCACCAAAGGACATATCTCCCACTACATTTCGCCAATGTAACTTCTTCTGTTATTCATTGCTTGATAAGGATGGAAGTCAGTCCACCGAAATATAGTCCTTAGCTTTAAACAAGAGTGTTTTAATAGGCCTTTTATACTTGATATACATATACATATACTTATAGTATGTGTGTGTGTGTGTGTGTGTGTGTGTGTGTGTGTGTGTGTAGAGAGAGAGAGAGAGAGAGAGAGAGAGAGAGAGGACGAGTGTCGGAGTCAAGTGAGAACTTGAAGGTTCAATTAGGGAATGCGTTTCTGAAATAAGATCTCTGAGAAAATGCTGTGATGATGTATTGAGAAAAAAAAAAAATCAATGTTTCTATCGCATGTAGTCTTAAGGGCATGAGGGGGTGAAAATAAAGAAAGTGAAACACAAATATCAAAGGGAAATAAAAAAGTCATGAGAGGAGAGAATCTTAAGAAAATCGTCACACAGACAAGCCAAGCAAAAGCTCCGAACGTCCATCAGACAAGAGAGAAATAGTAACAGTTGGTGAAGATTTATTGATGCTCAAATTGCATAAATCTCGCGAGGGAATCGGCGCATTTTCTAAAGAATTTGATTTTACCTTTTTTTTTTCTTGCAAAGATAACAGAAAATTACGTAGTTTTCTTAAAGGCAATTTTCTCTTCTCATAGTACGTAAGATCATAACATTCGATAGCGGAATGTATTTTAATCTGGAAAATACCAAACGGATATTTAAACATTTACTAGTTCTGCGTTTTTTTCTTTTGTTTGGTGTACTGTTATATATATGTAAATATATATAGTATATATATATATATATATATATATATATATATATACTTTACATATATATATATATATATATATATATATATATATATATATATGTATATTATATATATATATATATATATAATATATATATATATATATATATATATATATATATATATATAATATATATATATATAATATATATATATGTACATATATATATATAACTATATTTATATATATATATATATATATATATATATATGTATATATATATATATATATATGTATATATATATATATAATATATATATATATATATATATACATATATATTCTTCATCACTGGTGGGCTAATCCTCGATGAAATAGGTACGGGGATACGGAAGGACATGCTCATTACATGATTCTTTATTGCTACGACGTTTCGAGACAAAGTCCCATCTTCAGGCTAAAGGCAAGAAATAAATATTCATCATTACCAAACAATTAGGAGTTAACGTAAAATTATTATAAATTAAAGTATTTCTAAGTAAAATTACGAATTAAAAAATCTCAAAGAATGAGTATTACATCAATACATAACATTTTATTCAAGAAAGGAAATGTAAAAACATAAAAAATTAAAATATTTCTAAGTAAAATTACGAATAAAAACATTAAACAGAATATATGTATATATAAAATATAAAAATTATTAAAAATGAGGAAAATACCTTGCTCAAGCAGAGTCCCGCCGTTCCGTGTCAGGACGGTGGAAAAAAAGTCAAGAGAGGCAAAGAACAGTGACGTGTCTTTATGCTATATACAAAGGTACTGAGGTAGTATGGTTGTTAAGTGAAGGTACCAGTTTCTTAATTGCAAACTTTCAAGAACGAGGAGGTGGTGTTCATATGGTGACGTCATAATGACCTTAAAGTTGTTATAATCTATCTCTGCCCTACAGATTCTGGCGTGATTCCTAATATTTGATTGTTCAGGGGTGGATAATTTGCTGCCCGTTCGGTAACTACACCTCTATGAGCATCACATCTCACTTTGAGCAATCGGCGCGTACTTCCTACGTAGGTCTGCTGATTACATCGGCAGCAATTAAATAAATACACTACACCGGATTGCATCAAGGAGGGCAATTTTCTCTTTGCCTTTTAGGAGCTACCAATATTTCTAGGATTTATCAAGTGAATCTGGTATCAACTGCTGGATAATGGCGGTTTAAAATTTTCTTAAGGGAGGGTAAAAACTTCCTATCATGTATATAAGGTATTTTAATATAGTATCTAAATTTCTGTGCTAAATGGACTGGACTAGGTGGATGAAAAAAGTTATTGATGGTATTTTTGACGTATTTAAAAAATAACCCCGATGGGTAACAATTTAAACAAAACAAAAGTGTCATCTACATACCTTCGGTAAAACAGTGGTTTAAAAGACGGAGGGCAATTGTCCAGCAGTTCCCTTTCAAATTTGAGCATAAGAATATTGGCGAATGTACAACTTAGGGGATTCCCCATACCTACACCCTCTATTTGCAAATAAAAACCTGTCCATTAAAAATGAAAGCAGTGTCCCGCACTGCTAATTCTAACAATTTCCTAAATCATCACGTTTAAAGCCACTATATGTAGTATCGTCTTCTGTAAAAATAGTATCTAAAATAAAGCTGATGGTTTCCTCCACAGGTATATTAGTGAAAAAGTGCTTCAACGTCGAAGCTTGCCATGGTTAGGTCAGAGTCCTGGCATAAAATACTGTTCTTAAAATCAAGAGAGTTGGTTAGATTATATTCATTTTTAAAATGATTCTCTAATAGAGGTGTCAAGAAATTTAGCTATTTTGTAACCTGGTGTAGTATAGGATGAAAGGATGGGTCTCATAGGGATACCCTCCTTGAGTATTTTTGGTAGGCCATACATAACACCCAATGAAGAACTTGTTACATAAAGATTTTCGTAAGTTGTTTTGATCTATCGTTTTATTATCTTTCAACGTTTTCAGGAACCGGTTTATTCTGTCCTCGTTTTTTTAAAAATTAGTTTGTAGTCAATGTCACCCATGTTTCTAAACTTGGTAGCGTCTTTCAGAATTGTTTTCCATTTTGTGAATATACTCTGTTTTATTCATTATGACGGTTCCCTTGCCTTTGTCGGGTTTACAAAAAATGAAATTGCCGTTTTCCTTTAGTTTCTTAAGGATACCAAGGTCACGTTTATTAAAAAATGGTGCCCATCTTGGTTTTAGTTTGTTAAAATTGATATGGGCAAATGTAGACAGGTCGTTTTGAAACTTCGAAAGGTCAGTATTCAGAGCTAAGTTTTTTAATTTTGAAAACAAAATTTCAAATGGTAGAAAATATTCATAATATGAAGGTGTGTAAACCGGCAAGCAAAAATCCAGGCCTAAAGATAAAAGGAATTCCTCTCTCTGGTTAAATTGTAATCAGATAGGTTAAATACTACCTTATTCCCTCCTTCATTGAATAGGTGTAATGATGCCTAGTTCTGAAGCTTGTTATTATGCGTGTTTTTTATTTCATCAATGTAGTGGTTAAGGTGTTTAGTCAGTAAGCAATTGAATATAATCAAATCAATAAGTGTAAAGTTTCTAACAATTTCATTGTGCAAAGGTTGAATTGGGCATTTTCATGTTTCTTAATTAGTTTTTCTTTTTCACAAATCTCCAAGTTTAACAAAAGTAGTTGTGGAATCAGAATAAAACCTGGTATTATACAAAGATTGTCTATACAATTTGAACTTCACAAAATTCGGCACAACATGGTTAAGGCTACAGTACTGTAGAAACTCTAGGTCAAGCTTGGCCTTGGACAACTTTTTCAATGTGTTTTTAAATTTGCGACATTTCTGCAGCAAATACTGTTGTATCTTTTTTCGGGACCTAATAGTTGGAAATTATTCCATGACGAAATAAATATTTTCTTGAGGGACTTTTCAAAAGCAATTGTTACCCATCGGGGTTATTTTTTTAAATACGTCAAAAATACCATCAATAACTTTTTCATCCACCTAGTCCAGTCATTTAGCACAGGAAATTTAGATACTATATTAAAATACCTTATATACATGATAGGAAGTTTTTACCCTCCCTTAAGAAAATTTTAAACCGCCATTATCCAGCAGTTGATACCAGATTCACTTGCATAAATCCTAGAAATATTGGTAGCTTCCTAAAAGGCAAAGAGAAATTGCCCTCCTTGATGCAATCCGGTGTTGTGTATTTATTTAATTGCTGCCGATGTAATCAGCAGACCTACGTAGGAAGTACGCGCCGATTGCTCAAAGTGAGATGTGATGCTCATGAGGTGTAAGTTACCGAACGGGCAGCAAATTATCCAACCCCTGAACAATCCAAATATTAGGAATCACGCCAGAATCTGTAGGGCAGAGATAGATTATAACAACTTTAAGGTCATTATGACGTCACCATATGAACACCACCTCCTCGTTCTTGAAAGTTTGTCAATTAAGAAACTGGTACCTTCACTTAACAACCATACTACCTCAGTACCTTTGTATATAGCATAAAGACACGTCACTTTGTTCTTTGCCTCTTCTTGACTTTTTTTCCACCGTCCTGACACGGAACGGCGGGACTCTGCTGAGCAAGGTATTTTCCTCATTTTAATATTTTTATATTCATATACATATATTCTGTTTAATGTTTTTATTCGTAATTTTACTTAGAAATATTTTAATTTTTATTGATTTTACATTTCCTTTTCTTAATATGTTATGTATTGATGTAATACTCATTCTTTGAGATTTTTTAATTCGTAATTTTTACTTATAGAAACTACTTTATAATAATAATAATTTTACGTTAACTCCTAATTGTTTGGTAATGATGTAATATTTATTTCTTGCCTTTTAGCCTGAAGATGGGACTTTGTCTCGAAACGTCGTAGCAATAAAGAATCATGTAATGTGCCATTTCCTTCCGTATCCCCGTACCACTATACATGATACTATATATATATATATATATATATATATATATCTATATATATATATATATATATATATATATTTATATACATATATAGATATATATATATATATATATATATATATAGTATATATATATATATATATATATATATATATATATATAATATATATATATATGTATGTATATATATATATATATATTATATATATATATATATATATATATATATATAAATATATATATATATATATATATATATATATATATATATATTATGTTATCACTAAATGTATAGTTTCCTTGTTAGCTGAAGTAGAGGAAAAAACGTTTTAATGGCAGTGTACCAAGTATGTGTTTTTGCTAAAAAAAGGGAAAAAAAAGGTTTAGATGCACCCCGATATATATATATATATATATATATATATATATATATATATATATATATATATATATATATATATATGTATTATATATATATATATATATATATATATATATATATTTTTATATATATATATATACGTATATATATATATATATATATATATATATATATATATATATATATATATATATATACAACATTTTAAATCATTCTTTCTATAAGTATCTGAAATTTTCAGTACACTGTAGATTACTGAATAATACTGATTCCATATGCTTCTTGAATAGTTGAAAAATAATTACCGAATTTATATTCTTTAAAAAGCCTCCTCACAAACAAGGCAACCTAGAGAAGTCTGAACCTTTTATTTTACTAATATAAAAACTCCAAAATAGTAGAAAAGGTCACCGTCCCAACATTTGGAAAAAACAAGAGCATATTTCAAACATGAAAGCCATATTTACGACAATAACTTCTAGTCGGAAAGAGCAGAATGCCATAAAAATAAAAATCTAGAATTTTAATTTTATAGCCATTTGCAAAATGCTTCCGCTTCCGCTTTGGTTCCACGAAGACTCGCATGATGGAAGGTGAAGGCAGGTTATCTGCATTGCAGAGGAGCTTTGGAATTTGTGAGTGCCCCGTTTTTAGATGTTTTGGCAGTAGGCAGGCTGGTGGGTTTTTACTGAAAGCTTTCTTATAAGACTATAGTGTTAGTATTGCCAGTATAATACAGGATGTTAAAAATATGTACGATATACTGGTCTTGGAGGATCAAGAGTTGAACAATGAATTTATCATGTAAACATTTCTTAAAATTCGATGCTTGTTTTTACATAATGCTTCCAAACAAAAATAACCA
>NC_061097.1:62389406-62394406 GCF_015104395.2 Macrobrachium nipponense | reverse complement strand
TCAGTCTTTCTCTCTCCTCAAATAAAAAAAAATTCTTCAATTATACACACACACACACACACACACACACACTCACACACACACACGTACACACACACACACACACACACACACACATATATATATATATATACATATATATATATATATTACATATACATATATATATATATATATACATATATATATATATATATATATATATATATATATATATATATATATATATATATATTATAATCGCCACGGAACCCTTGAAAAATCTTTACGGAACCCTGGGGTTCCTCGAAATAGTTTAAGTTCCACTGTTTTAAGGTACTTCTTACAGCGCAGCTGTAGGCGTGTTATGGGATATAAAAGTATTACGGAAGAAAGGAAAGCAAAAAATAAATTAATCTTCGTGTCAGAATATCAGCGCCATTATTACCGAATTGTCATAGTGAAACATTAATAAAAGAGGCAAAGACAAATTACTTAAAGACAAAATCAGATTGAGAATAGTAGGAAGAATTTGCTCCTGTAGAAAATTCCAGTTTTAAGCAAATGTGAGTTGTATGAGAAAACTTCTGTTTAGTTAGTGTTCTGAAAACCGTTCAGTAAATGCAGAATAGTAGTATTGACAAAATCAGCGTAATATTCCTTTAATATAATGCCCAACGAAAATGGAAAATATGGACTTGCTTTTTGTCTGCCCTGAGAGCTGCCATTACTGACTCGTTTCTGGTAACGTTACACAATTTACCATTTTTTGAAGCTGTGCTTGCAAAGTCACTTCTTTGAAATATTGGAAGATATCACACGAATCCTAATCCCTCCTATGAATAAGATTTAGTTTATATAAATCCAAGCAAAATCTTTGGAAAATAATACAAGTAAACTATCAGAGCATAAGTTCTCTTCCATGTCAGGATGTTCTAGATCCACGAAGAGAATTTTTTTTGTCCTTCCCTTTAAGGCAGGTGACTGCACCAACACAACTTTTATTCTAACTTACGGCCATTGCGCCTAATTCATAATTTCGTATAATATGGAACACGGTAACTTGAACTTCATCGTATGCCTGATACTTTCTACAAAGAAAAATCTTTTCTTTTTGGAGTGTTAGGAAGAATTCCTCTAGCTTATTATTAAAACATCCATGGCTCCTAAACCATAGTAGAATGGGAAGTACCTTAAGCATATAACCTAGAACCTAACCTGAGTTATATAGAAAAAATAATTAAAATATTCCCACCATTCCACGACCAAGATTTGGAGCTCCTTTTTCTGCGGGTTTTTCTCTGACTCTTACAACCTTCCACCTTCAAGAGGCTTTTCAGCCCACCCATTATTTTCCTTCCCCTTCGATATAGTTATATATCGAAGACAAAAGATGAAACGTAACAGAGTTCAATAGTTTTAATACTTATCACCAAGATCTATAATTTGCTACTTAAGTTCAGGAAATTAATATAAAACGTACTTGATAACGATAAATGTCTTTCACCACAGGAGTTAGAAATTTTACTATTCCTGATTGACTTTTCGTGCAACCACCGTCAAGTCAGTTCTCATTCGATAATGGCATCAAATAGTACGAAGATTCTGACAACTTCCAAGAAATTTGATCTCGTGTCCCAGTCGCCCAGAAGAGTCAACCTCAATATAACTCTGTTCGACTGCTAATTTTAAATTGTCTTCCCCTTCCTTATAATCATGACCTGAAAAAAGTTTCCAATAATCTTAGAAAAAGAAAGACATGGGTATAGCGTAGTTTTTCAATACCCTAATACTCTTAAAAAGAAAATTATCAAAAACAGTTGCAGAAAACCAAACACCGATGTTGGAGTCTATGCTATAGGATGTCAAAAATTGTGACAAATGCTATATCGGTGAAAGCGGTCGTTCCCTGGACCAGAGGAAACGTGAACATGTTGCAGCTTGCCGTTTGGGCAACGTTTACAGCGCCATTGCCAAGCATACTTGGGATTCCGATCATGCCATCGACTTCAAGGGAGGAAAAGTTATTTATAAGAGTGCGGATAGGACCACTAGGAGAATTGTGGAAGGAGCTCTCATCACTTTGAATGACACCTTTGAGGGGAAAAACAGGAATACAGAACAATTTACTTTTGAGTGAAGAAATTTGCAAAAGGGCCAGAATAAAGAACTTCAGAAATGTGTACAGCCTCCTTCAATCCGATAATGTAAATAACTATCCTTCGCCCGTTCCAGAGCCTAATCATTACAAAAAACTACCTTTTTAGTTAACGACCGTCAAGATGTCATTCAGGAAGAAGACCGGCGCTTTGTCCCGCCCGTAGATCACAACGAATTATGGAAAGGCAAACGACCCAATGGACTTGTTCGAATTTTTATTTTTTATTATTATTTTTTTAACCTTGTTAATGTTCTTTGTGTGTTTGTTTATGTTTATTTCGAATTCTTCACCAGTACCATGTCTCATTTACTTAGTGATCAAGACCACAGGAGGATGGACGAAAGCTTTAAGCTTTGTATAAATATATTATTTCTCGATAAACAAGGATATTACTGTGGATCCCTCTATTTGATTTCTTAGAAGCACGATACAGTGTTTTTATATTGCATATATATATATATATATATATATATATATATATATATATATATATATATATATATATATATATATATATATATATATATATATATATATTTATTAAATGGTAAATCTTGTGACATATGGGATATGGTTGGAAGACGGATGTGGTGAGAAATGACATTCTTTGAAATGATAGATATCGGCGTTAGCTCTCACGGAGACAAAAGTGAATGTCCTTTTTGAAGACTCTACTCTCTCAGATGTCACCTTGACAAAAGCTGTGTGTGGATGGGAGATTCCTCGAACGATGTGTTCGTGTATGCGTCTGTTTCTGTGGGCGGAACCAGTAAGAGATAAGTGTTATTTGAAATAGATTACTTTGCTACCAAGGAAAATATAGCATGTAGAAAGCCTGTCATTTCGGGAATCTCCGAAGTTACGAAACAAGTAATGAGTGACATCATGAATTCTTTCTGGTAATTAACCAGTTATATATGAGAGACGTCATCTAAAGGGGGTGGCTGTACGAGAAAGTTTTCGTTCGTGCGTTACGCTTTACCTCCTCGGTGAACTTTTCATATAATTTGTTTGGGTCATTATTGGCCCAACCTGGGAGAGAGCATGGAGAAATGGTGGTAAAGGACTATAGTAAATTCTGTCGGCCTCTGTGAGTCAAATTATTACCAATTTTGATCATTCCTAATGGTGTAAAATGTGTTGAAGAGACGAATTCATTACTGCATGACTTTAATTTTTTTTTGGATTAATGTTGTAGTTTGGAGGAAGGTGTTTCATTATTTTTCTGTCTTATTTGTGGGAATTATTCAGTTACCCTGATCTTGTTCTAAACAGTCCGTTTTCTGTGTCGGGTTTCAGTTAACGGTTTTGGACTTTCGTTTGATCGTCCTTAATCTGCTGTTCTTGCTATAGTTAGATTTTTGTTTTTTCTTCTAGGGAATCAAATATATTTTTGTAGTTCAGAGTTTAATTCCCTGCCTTAATTAATTTTTGCAGTTGTCTTGTATGATGATTAGAGATTGCCGGTCAGCGACGTTACCGCATTTTGTATTGGGGGAGGGTGGCCCCCTTTACAGATATTTTGGTGGTAGCGGTTAAATTAGGTCGTTTTCGAGGTTGACAGTTTGCTTTTAGACAGGTTGTGGTTTGTTCCTTTGTGTATATTAGGTGAAACGTAGGATTGTTCATTGATTTTTAATTGTAGAGAACAGTCGTTGTTGGCATTCAGGCGAGAAGAATGATTTTTGGATTGGGTCAGCGATTCTTGGGATACGGGGGAGTAAGAGGGGGGAAGGGGGGCGGGGGGTGTGCGTTCTCGGTATATCTTTGTCTGGCAGTTATGTATAATCTGTGGGGATACGATTGTTACGCTGTTCGTTTTCGAGTTTCGAGGCGCGAGTGTTGTTTGTGTATTTGTAAATTAACAGAGGAAATATATTTTTTTTTATCTTAGATGAGAATACAGGTTTGTCTAGGATGACGCACATATCAGATTAAGAAGACAATGTAATTGTGTTCAGATGTAAATATTTTGTATTTTTATTCTTTTTGCGTGGAATGTGGTTTTGGGTTATGGGTTACTTAATTTTTTCTCTCTCTTTGTACACATCGGCGATGACTTGGTGAGATTTTGTTAGATTCCTTTGTATATTATTAACCTCTCGATTTTTTCCTTTTTTATTTCTTAAGAGTTGACCTGTGACATGTGGAAATTTATGGTCATTTACCATAGAGTTGTATGGGGAGTTTTGATGGTTTTGGGAAAATCTTTGATTAAGACATATCCCATTGGGAGTTTCTTGTGAATTACGGAGATTGGTTGATGTTTCCGTAGTATGTGCCAAGGCTTTGAGAGTCTTTATTGTTGATAAACATGGTGCTGAAGTCCTAAGAGTTTTTTTTTTTTATTTGCTTGCGGTTTTTCCCCAGGGGATAAAGTTTATTGTTGGATTGTAATGAAGTATTTTGATCTTTTTGTGGTGGTTTGGATAAGGTTGGTCCTTTTTCTTTGGTTTTAACTCGTGAGGTCATTTTCTTGGTCATTGGAGATGTTTTCCGGTTTGTGGTTTTCTTTTAGCAGTTTGACGTTTTTCAGGGAGTAGTCGTTTTTGCTGTCATTTTCAGTATTGTGGTGGTGACTTATTATTCCGTGAGTTTATATTTTTCAGTTATGATTTGGTTTTTCTTTCTTTTCGAATTTTTTAATCGATTTGGTGAGTCCAGTTGTTTGTTTCTTTTTATGACGCATTGAGTTTGTTCGGAATTTATTTGGTATATCCAGTTTTTTTTTGGTGGGGGGGTGGGGGGGTCGGGGGGGACGTTGTTGGTTTTTTTTTTTTATGGTGTTAGTTCGGTAATTTTTCAGTTGATAGCTTTTGAATTTTGGGGAGACGTTTCTTTGCTGTTTTGTGACAGTTAT
>NC_061097.1:62376906-62381906 GCF_015104395.2 Macrobrachium nipponense | reverse complement strand
ATGCCTTTGCAACGTTCCTTCTGCCCGTAGTTGCAACCACTTTCATTCGTTTTACTGTACTTTCGGTCATATTCTGTCCTTCCATCTGACTTATCACCTTCTCTAATAATCGTTTCAAAGTGCAACTGCGAGATTTTCCCCCCGTTACAAATTTCAAACCCTCTACTGCCAATTTCCCTTCCAGTGCTGAATGGCAAAGTTCATTTGGGCGTTGCTTGTCTTCTCATCTATCTGTTAGGATTGACGTCCTTATTACTTTCTGTTATCATCATTGTTAACTGTAACCTCAAGTCACATTACACTTCACTTGGCAATGTTGACCTGCAATGCAATGAACTGAGTTTTTCGCACATTTAGAATAATGAAGTTGCTTGATTATCTTTCATCTGATAAATTCCTTATACGATATCCTGCTTGTTAAGTGTGATAATTAATATATAATAAAAAAATTACACGAATTTAGACAATATACTAAATCTCCCGGAAGTTTTTGAAGACTTAAAATCTAAATCAGTGAAGCTGGAAAGTTAATTTCTCCCTACTGTCAAGCTTTAGGTCCTTCTTCTTGCTTCGGTATTTCCCTCGGATGCGACATCCACTCTTCTTCCTTCCTCTTCTTTCCCCTGTTTTCTTCCGGCCTGAATGAAAAATAACCTAAATTCGCGAAATTCGGAATAAGAAATGGCTTGTCATTGGCAATAACGAATGTCTTTATATAATTCACTCAATTTCAGAACACATGATCATGATATACTTCCTCACTTTATGGGGGTTTTAATTTAGCGCTTTCAAAAAAGATGTTTGGGTAAGAAACATATTAACATTACACAAACGTTTCTTCATTATTTTTGTTGGAAGAGTAATATTTAAATGGATGCTTACATTTTAATTTCTATAAATTTCAAGGCTTTTCTACCTAAGTGGGAATTTCCTTCGAAAAACAAGTAAATATTGACTCTTCTATACTTTATATTAATCACTCATTAATCCACATAAATATTTAAACATTACACAGCATATATAAACATACGCAACATACACTCACACATACAAACCCACACACAAACACACACACACACCCACACCCACCCACACGCACACACACACACACATACAAACACACACACACTTATATGTATATATATATATATATTATATATATATATATATATATATATATATATAGTATATATATACGTATGTAAGATATGGTAATAACTACACAAACGAAATAAATAGAAATTAAAATAATAAAAAGAACCAAAGCTAAATGAAATTATGTTTTCATTTTTCAAAATTTCGAGACTTTGGCTCTCATCTTGATGGCTGTAAAATATACAAAACATGCAAATTAAAACAAGACTTAGTAATAATATTAGTTATACAATTGAAAAATCACAAAATTTAAATGGTCTAAAAAATAAAAAAAATAAAAGTGAAGAATGTTTAAATCAGTACTTATCTCTATTGCAGTTAAAAACTGAGTGACGTAATGCTGTAAACCAAAGAATTCTCTAACATGCGAGAACATTGCACCCAACGATTATTCTCTCTGTTTTGGAATCGTTAACAATTAAATAGTCAGACCTCTCCCACAGTTTTGTTTATAGTATAGTTGGCGTTCTCATTTCCAAACGAGAGAACGTCAGTCAATTTTTAACTCTAATAGAGATAGGTATTTATCTAAGCATTCTTCACTTTAATTTTTAAGAAATTTTTTTTAGATTGTTTAGTTTTATGATATTTCAATTTTATGACTGATATTAATTCTGAGTCTTGTTTTAATCTGTATAATTTGTATATTTTAAAGCCCTGAAGATGAGACTCCAAGTCTCGAAAATTTGGAGCATAAAAAGATAATGTTACACTGGCTTATTTTCCATCCTATTTGTATTGAATCTATGGCGCTACAGCTGACCCAACCTTCCTATACACACACACACACACACAAGCACATACACACACACACACACACACTCACACACACATATATAAATATATATATATATATATATAGATATATTATATATATTATATATATATATAGGTATGATATATATATATATGTATATATATATATGATATATATATATATACTAGCTATATATGAATATATATACCATACCAAATATATATATATAGATATATATATATATATATATATATTTTATATATATCATATATATATCACTATATTATATATATATTATATCGATATATTTACTACATCTTAATATTATATATAATCTTGTATTTATAACAACAACTACTAATGTCGTTTGATATCCAATTCATGCTGCTTTGGGAATAACCCCATGATATTTTGAATCGTGTTTTTTTATGTAATATTTTGAAGCTCATCATTATACTATTTTTCATGCAAATATTACATGCGTTATATAAATGAATAAATAAATCGTCAAAATACCCACGTAGTTGGAAAGTTATTTTTTCTTTTTACTTATTTAACTACCGCATCTGAATATTGACTCCGAAAATAATGTTATGAAAAGCATCAAAAGATTCCACCAAAAGCAGCGAATCAGGAATCAGATCTGTTTTCCTTGTGATGAAAGGATTCGGTGGAAATGCAAAAGGTTTAATCTCTTTCTCAGCAACGCTGGTGCTTGGGGCAAAGCGCTCTGATTATGACTGCACTGAATGTTACCGTAGAGCTTTCAACGCATCCTAATATGGGGGCTGTTTTGTTCGTTCTCCCTTATGCAAATTAACATCAATGGTAGTTGGATGAACGACTCGGAGATGGATAGTAATTTCAACAGCTCAAAAGGTAAAAAAAAAATGAAAATTCTCACTTAGATTAGTATTTCATAGAATGCATACCAAACGGATGAAGTTGGTGGACGATAATACTACATTGAAACACTTATTTAAAGCAATATATGGCGATGTGCTTTTAAAGGAAAGATACTTCGTGAAAAGACACTTCGAATATACCAACAATAACTTTCCCTGGTCAGACTCCAATTATACCACATTACCCGGATTCTGGATGATTATTTCAAATTCGATTATTGTTATTACACACACAGACATGTGTTTATAATATCATTATATATATATATATATATATATATAGTATATATATATATTATATATATATATATATATATACTAATAAAGATTAATATATAATATATATATATATTATATATATATATATATATATATATATCGATATATATAGTAAATGGTATTATATGATAATATATATATATAGATATTATATATACAACATATATATATATAATAATATATATATATATATATAATATATATATTATAATATATATATATATATAATATATATATAATATATATAGGATATATATATATATATATATATATATATATATATATATATATATATATATATATAATAAATTTAACTTATATATATATATAATAATTTCAACAATGATCGAGAAAATTGTGACTAGCTTTAGATATTTCCATTGCATTATATATCGTAAGTTCATTATAATGAACTTACGATATTAGTACACTGGGAAATAACTAGAGCTAGTCACAATTTTCTCGATCATGTTATGAAATTTAGATCGGAACAGTGGGTGGAGCAGAAAGGCAAACAGAACGATAGGAACCATCTGTTAGTTGCTTTTCGCTCTGTTTCTGAGGCCCCCATCATCAACCATCGCTCTTGCTGCGAAAACGTCCTTGTATTCTTGTCTTTACTTTTTTATTCATATTGTACCATACTTAAAGCAATGAACACTATATTAGTTTGAGGAAAATATCGGTAATATATATATATATATATATATATATATATATATATATATATATATATATATATATATATATATACTATATATATATACATATATATATATATAAATATATATATATATATATATATATATATATATATATATATATATATATATATATATATATATATATACGCATATTACCAAATATCTGATATCTGGTTATTGCACTTGAACTTCCATAACAGATAAAATATGATTGAGTACTCTAAAGGCAACAGTGGTCCCTTAGAAAACTTCAATGAATATGTGAGAAATCAGACTAGGCTTATTACAACAAGTGTGAAGTATTCTATAGGCTTAAATTAATTAAAGGCATCACTTCATCAAACAACTTTAACTGTCTCCCCTTTCTTAACTCAATTCAAGAAACCAGAAGAAAGAGCAAAATCTATCACTTTAGTTTGTAGTACAAAGATTTATTCCTATCACTAGTCGTCAATAAATGAAACACTATTATCATAAGTTTAAATACAAAATTTTTTGTTTTAAATTAATGGTTAATATATAAGTGGAATTCACAGTCTTACTCTGTAGCAACAATTACTATTACTTGAAAACAATTCAAAATTCAATTAATCCTTGAATTAAATTATTAAATAAAATTAAATAAAGATCATAAATTTATCAAGAAATTAGATTAATCACGCAAAATTTAAACTAGTAAGATATACTTAAGATTTAAAAAGAAATCTAAGTAAAAGGAAATTAAATCACAAGTGGTAAAGTGTGAAATTAATTCAAGTATGCAATACTAGGTCATAAAGAACACTTAAGAGAGTAATCAAACAAATAGTGAATGCAAAAACATGAAATCACGAAATGTGTAAAAACATCAAATTTACCACAACATAACGTGACAAACTAGGAGATTATAAAAACACAGAATATGAAATAAAACAATTTCAAAAGAATTAAACAATTCGCAAAATACAGAAAATCGAAATGTGAAAAAGTGAAATAAATTCACCAAGTATTTCAAGTCGACTTAAAACTTCAAAAATATGAGAATACCTTTTCACAAGTTCTATCCTAAAAATAACACTTACCATACAAAAGCTGCTGTCGTTACAAATGTCAGATGGTGGAATCTTCACTGATAAAACAACATAATAGGATCAATCTTTCCGGTTGAGCCTGGGACTCTGACCATAGAGACAACATCTTCCTTAAGGCAACGATGAAGCG
>NC_061097.1:62361906-62371906 GCF_015104395.2 Macrobrachium nipponense | reverse complement strand
CATGCAACAGATTTTTCGGCGATCTTTACAACACGTGCGCTTGCTTCAGCATTATTTTGGCCCGATGGCTGATTTCTTGCTCTTAGTGTGAACAGGTGTGGGATATTACAGTCCCACGCAGGCAAAACAAATCGTCCAGGCATGACCTGGAGCTCTGATTTCTTCGCGAAAGAGAAAAAAAGATGTAAAGTTGTTACCGTTTAGTATTCGTATATCATTCCGAGATGGCTTCACTTTCTGTACATATTCAAGGACCGCCTTTCCGGGACTATCAGATAACATCACCAATTGATGCAAGGAGAAATACTACTAACGAGAGAGTATCAAAATGATGAAAAATAAGTTCTGTATAGCAAGGAACGTTTCTTACAAGTTTAAAGACTAAAGTGATTTGAAAGTAAACTACTAAAGATCCCCTCTCATCTATGTCAACATTGCTTTTATCAGGAGGTTGAACCAGAACAAAGAGTCGTATTTCTTCACTCATTTTTCTATCCCGCAGAGTTTAATCTTTCATTAAATTAGGGAACTGGAGCAAGGTTAAATTAAAGAAGCTGAACAGCTAAGTAGTAAGAGACAGAAGGAGGGAAGTGAAAAACAAAAGGCAAAAATCAAATCAGCTGCGAAACTGAAGGCTCGATGATTAATGCTTGTCTTGAGTCTCAGCAAGTCGTGCGTTATGTATACATTTAATGTATGAATTTGGGAGAAGATATTGTTGTGCAATAAGAACAGTCCTTGGGGGAAGGAAGATTGCGATGCACACGGTTGCAACGAACTGCAGTGCTTAGGGAAGAAGACTGATGCTTTGAGGACCTTCGTATCATGGCGTTGGAAGCACTGATTATGATGATTATCTATAATACTTAACTGGCGATTAAACTTATTACTAAGATTAATCGGTGAATGAACCACTTTATGAAAGCTACATGATTTCTTCGGCCATCTGCCCAAGAAACGTTAAATGATTGACACCTTAAGTAAGTACTCTGAATGATTTAGGAAGTTCTTTTCAACAGACAAAAGTGTTAGAAACCTTTATAAGGGAACACAGACAACGCTAGTTAAATTATATCTTTGCATCTCTCTATGGCTTTAAAATTTTATTTTTTTTATTAGGTAAAGTGCATTTCCGCAAATCTTATTGCCCAGAGCAAGAATAATCCAGAAGTCCCGTTTCAGAGGAAGAATTTGAGAAAAATTGTGCATTCCCTGTGTTTATAGCTGAAACTTTATCATATAAATACTTTTACCTGGGAGAGAAGGAGAAAGAGAGAGTTTATACCCCAGGAAAAATTTGCTTCCTTCATCTTCAATTCAGTTCAGAGAATAAAGTACCAACCCATTTTCTGGGGCCTTACCTGGAGAGTGAAGATTAAAACTTTACCTCCTGGCAATATTTGAGGTGATTAAATATTCTCAATAAAAAGTATTGCTGGCTAGTTATTGGAGTCTTCATGTATTTTGTTCATCCATAATGGAGACTAAGTTTCATCACTGTCTCCTGTTACCAGATGATGTCTCAAATCCAATCACATTGAGTCCTCTTTGGTGGAAGATATTCCAAGTTATAATAAATTGCGATTTCAGCGTAATATCCGGCTCTTTATGCATATTTATAAACACACACACACACACACACATATTATATATATATATATATATATATATATATATATATATATATATATATATATATATATATATATGTATATATATATATATATATATATATATATATATATATATATATATATATATATATATATATATATATATATATATATATATATATATATATATATATATATACACGATTCACACAAGTCACAAAAGAAGTTGAAGCTTTAGCAGCCCTGTGTATACCTGGGGTTTTTCCGGGCAGGCTGCCGCCTAACATACAGAAATATAATGCCTCTCATACTAGATAATCTTAAGAAATCCGTCTTTAATTGCAAAGATGAAAATGATTATAATAAAAATCAAAGTATGAAACATGGAATTGGAGAAGGAACCTTTAAAGAATATAGGGAAAAGAGTAAAAACAATTAGTTCTCTGAATAACGGAATCCGATGCTTATTCGATGAAAAGTAAATAAGCAAATATTAACTACAGCAAAGGCAAACAAAATGTGAAGTTTAGTGGAATACACCAGCTTTCGGTCTGAGTTCCTTGATCTACCTTATTTTCTAAAAAATAATTAAAAGAGAAAAACCTTTCCCTCTTAAAGGCATTCAGCCTCTCACACAGATAGCATTCAGCCTCATGCTTTTCTAATCGTTGATTGTGGATACAACCGTCCTTTTCTCCGTTGGCCGCCTCATTAGTCTGTCTCCTTCCACAAACCCCGAATTCAACTGCATCTCTCTCTCTCCTCATCAACCACAGATGACAGAGCGAGAATGCGAAAGGAAAATTACTTGTCTAGTTGTAAACCAGCGTCCTCGGCCCTCGGCACAGCTGACGTTGTCTTCAGCGGTGTTTGACTGTTGGCTCAATTAGGCTGTCATGGTCGTTATTTATTTATCTAATATGCCTTTCTATTTATCAGTCCGTCGTATGATGATGATGACGATAAAAGCGATCTTCACAGAAATCGCTGTAACAGTCTCTCTCTCTCTCTCTCTCCTATTGATAGGGCTAGAAACTTTAAAAATAAATAAAAGTGGGCAATAGGGAGCTTGTCTGCTCCAAAGCAACTCAAAAAGTTACCATTTAATAGCATGGAAAGAAGCTTCCATTGTGAAAAACCTATCAAAAATAAGTCTTCAGAAACGATACATTTAGTATACCTCAAAAATCCTTACGCCTAGTGGATGAGATTATATCCATGGTATCATATCTTCAACTGAAGGAAATACCAGTTAATGGATATACCCGATTATATTCCGTGTGTTCCTCCTCTAATATCCTGTTCTCAAATGCACATACACACAACTAAATCAAACGAAAACAGCTTCCTCCAAAGTCAAGTGAGAAATTCTCTTTCGACTCCAATTTTGGTGATGATAAGTGAGGAGAGTTCGAAGTCTGACGAAGCTCTCAGGAGGGACAGAGGGAGACAAAGTGATCAGTTTCATGAAACAAACGGAAGAATATTTGCGAAACGAGATGTGAAACCGGGACAAAAGAAGTAATAGAAACCACTCCCAAGGAAAGCTTTTGTATATAATTGGTATTCGGTTTCTTATATTCTACTAAAAAGGAGAAAGAAATATATTTCAAATCAAATTTATTTAGTTTGGGTCAGTTAGCCATCTACTTTTAGCTTCTTCAAACCCACATTTCCGTGTAATAAAAAAAAAGTGATAAATGGCGCAATGGAGTTTTCTGTACAGCGTATAATGCAGTAAGAAACTCTCAGCCACAGTTCCATGACACTCAAGTGCGGCCGGTGAAATTTTCAGCCACGGCCCGGTGGCAGCCTGTGTTGTTGGTACCTATAGCGGTGCCAGACGTACGATGTTGGCTAACTTTAACCTTTAATCAAATAAAAACAAAACTACTGAGGCCAGAAAGCTGCAATTTGGTTTGCTTGATGACTGGAGGGTGGATGATCAACGTACCAATTTGCAGCCCTCTATCTCCATTAGATTTTAAATTCTGAGGGCGGACAGAATAAGTGCGGAAAGACAGAGAAATAGTCAGTGGGTAAAGAGTAATTTGTCAAATTTCCAGTGCTATGCTGGCACTGAAAAAAAGAGGCCAGAACGATGCCGATGACCTAGAATCGAGAAAAGATTTTGAACACCCTCACGGGCTACTTCCCTCGGATACTAAGCGGTCATGAGAATCCAGCTCTAGAGATCGCACCAAATATAATTGTTGTTGTATACACCTATCTAAGGGTAATTTATAGTACTTCAAATTATATTGAAAACTATGTACAGATTACATACATATTTATAGAGTGAAAAGACGAAAAAAAATGCATTTTCCTGGTTCTTAGGTGAACTTTTGTCTAGTCCTAGTAGCTATGATAATTATGCAAAGTATACGTTATTATATGCCATTGAAAAGATAATTGAGCCTACCTCTTACTTTATTCATTGTCATGTGACATTTTTCTTTAGAATGCGTGGTTTAGGCACAAAATGCGGAAATGTAAATAAATCGCGATTTTCGGAGGGATATTAACAACTGGAAATTTTGCTAGGAGTCGCGGACGTCGAAAGGCGAGCAGGAGAGCGAAGAAAGAGTGCTGTATCATCTTCGACTACAGGTGTACAGGAGCTAATAACTTCTATAGTTCTTGTCAGAAAACCTTTATAATAAACACCATATTCACACTGGTCTATAGAGCTTTGCAATACTCATCCAACTGGCAAATTTTTCATAACGAAGTAGAATTTTTAATATCCTTTTAAAAAAACTCCTATCCCAAAGACATTGTACAGTAAGTTCCAGAAGTGAAGCGACAAATCTCAGAATTGATCGTACTTCTTTAGAAACTTGTGGGGTTGCCAGTCAGTATATTTATTCCAATTATTGTCATCCTATTTATCTGTAACACGTATCAGTGATTAACTGTATAAGCGCAGAAAAAGTATTTCCCCAGTGAATGATCAATGTTAGTTCAATAATTGTTTATTAAAAGAAAAAAGAAAACAAGAAAGAATTTCCCCAAAGAAACATCTGCGGCTCTCAAAGTGTGATATTATCAAGTGTTCACCATAGAGAGGCAGCAGGAACGAGTGCATAAGCATTGGCCTAATATTTGTAAATTATCTTTCTGCTTTTATAACGTTATATCGAAAGTTATTATGATTTATTCTGATGACGCACAGAGAAGTTTAGCATCTGATTAAATGAAATATAAATAAGACACAAGTTGGTGTTACAAAAAAAAAAAAAAAAAAAAAAAAAAAAAAAAAAAACGAAATCCAAGTAGCGCATATAACTTGGTTATATGCGCTTGGTTATATGATTAGGCCTATTTCAAGAATCAAGGAAATATATTTTCCAGCTTGTTAATTAATAATTTCATCGAATTTCTCAATTGTGCAAATTTTTGCATGTGGAATTGCGTTTACGATCGCACCAAAAACGCATTTTCGCAGGTTCCGCCTTTTTTTTTCCAGTGCATAAGTGAGACTATTCTTGTCCATACGATCCGGAGTGTGAATATGCCTTGGCGAGCATTATTTTAATTCGAGTATCTCCTGTTATGCTCTCTCTCTCTCTCTCTCTCTCTCGTCTCTCTCTCTCTCTCTCTCAGGACCTTTATATCCAGTCAGGAATAACCAGAGGCCTGTTTTAAGAATCGAGCGCTAGGCCTATTGGTCATGCTCGGATGCTTCTTTATATATATATATATATATATATATATATATATATATATATATATATATATATATCCAAAAAACTCATAAATTTCTGTTATACAATAATGCTTGACTGGATCGAACTGATTACTGGTTGCCCGTGGAAATATGAATTTGGGTGATATCACTCCCTTATGATACGCCCACTTATGCAAATTCAGCCTTAAATTTCATGGTTGAGATATGATTCGAAGATTTGAGGTGAAAGGTTGAAGTGAAAAAGGTGGAGTTAGTATTGTGGGACGCGGGTAAAGGTGGAGGTAGAGGCGGGGAGGGGTGGTTGGGGTCTGTCGTCTCCCTACTTCACCAGGTGGTGATTTTACGGGTGTTCTGGTCGCTTGCGACCGTCATTCTTATTTTTAATGTAGCGATTCTGTTTCCCAGGTGCAAGGACAGGTCCTGGTGTCGGTCCTGTAGGTTCTATCTTTGCCTAAATAACAGTGGCCCTGCATTGTAAGCCTTGCAGTGCCCGGAAATAGGCCTAGTCACCTGAAGGTAGCAGCAGCTGTTAGAGCCTTTCTCGAAGATGGTGTTTTATGCTCGGTCCTAGAAGCTAGAATTAGAACTACCAACCACACCCAACTTCTCTACTGAATCTAGGTGCATTCATGGTTGATTGTGTTTAATGTCGCGGAGATTTTCCCTTTACATTCTATTGATACTTGCATGGTTTTATGCATCTTCGCTAAAATATTTGATAATACACTGATATTAAATATTTGTTTCCACAGTGCTCGAAATATACATTGGTAATGTTGGTAATCCTGTGTTGAACGAGAATTTCAAATTGTTTCGTTTCTAAAGTTTGAAGTAATTACTATACTTAAAAATAATTACTATTACCGTAATTTTTTCTTATGATTGTTATAAATATCATAGATTTGATATTTGTGCATCATATGTTAGCTTTATTTTGCTTGATAGAGTTTTCACTGTACGAAAAAAATTAATTTTTCAGCTACGAATTGTAGTTGCCAGTTAGTGAATTTCGAACGAAATCCTCTGAAATTTGTCGCTTCAGTTTTGGAACTTACTGTACATAATATAATGAATAAATTACTAAGTAGCTATATTCAACCACCTCCTCCTCTAATGGAAGTCCCAAAGAAACTGATGCATGCGTCGATTCCTATATAACAAACTCAAAGTTTTCTCTCGGACTCGCACAAATAATAGAACAAGAAATTCCTTGTCTCAAAATTAAAACTAATCTCAAACAATCCTTGAAAATTGGGCTCACTTTTTTAATTTCAAAGATCGTCTGCAGGACTTTATGAGATTCAACGTTGTATATAAATTCACATGCCCAGGGTGCCCGGCAACTTACGTGGGATCTACTCGAAGATTACTGCAGATGAGATATTGTAGCCATATGGGTTTCAGTTATAGAACAGGTCAGAGACTTAGTAATCCTGAATTTTCTAGTATCAAGAACCATGCCGCCAAATGCAAAATAAATGTATCGAAACAATACTTCTTACGATAATAGGTTACGCTAAAGACCCGACCACCCTGATTACCTTTTGAATCGCTATTTATTAAGAATTGGTTCCCCCATTGAATAACAACACTTCGGCTTCACCTCTACATCTGGCATAGTCAACGTCTTATACCTGGCTCTCTCAAAAGTCATTCCTTGCTTCCATTCCATTCTTGTTAGTTGATACCTCAGTGGTTCTCTTTTTTAACTATTTATATTTTTATTGCATTTTAACATAAACACTATTGTGAATCCTTATATTTAGTTTATAGTATATATATATATATATATATATATATATATATATATATATATATATATATATATATATATGTGTGTGTGTGTATATATACTGTATGAACAAATTACCTGTCTAAACCTGTACAGCTAATCTTTATTGGAAAAAATGAATGTATAAAGAAAATGTAATTTCTCAGACTATTCTGCAATAAATATCTCTTGCAGATTATGAATCTGAACATCCATCTCTCATTGGCTGCAGTTATAAAAAAAATACATTTATTCATCGTTTAAACAAGCAATTTTAGTTCTTGGACGTACAGGGGAGCGGGTTTAAAGATATTGAAAGTCCTGAAATGTTATTATTGGGTAGTCCATACACTAAGCTCGTACCCTACAGATGAATGCAACGAACATATGAAGATAACCCTAATCTTTTATTAACAGGACCTTTCCTAGAAGCACCTCAGAATAACAAAGAGGCCTCTAAGGTGGATCGAGGAAGGTTCTCTTACAAAAAATACCTCATTATAAATTGTAATGTCAGAATATATTTTAATTTTAACTGACACCGAATATAAAAAGATTTCCATCAGTGCCCGAATTTAACAAAATCGTAATATCTCAGTGGACTGGGACCAATGCTAAGTTTTTAGTAGTTTCTAAATTTTCACGGTCATTTTTTTTATTTAACATATATTCATATTTCGAGTGTTTCCTAAAATTTCCTCTACGACTCTTAAATTTTGATCCGGATCCTGATGGTAAGGGATGTGATCCATGAGGGCAGAGGTCTTTTACCGCTGTTCTGAAATATTGTCCGTTGCACTTATTTTTAGGGCACGAGCTTGTATCATGAACATCTAGTTTCGCAACTGACCAATAGAAATTCAACTTGTCCGGACTTTCACCAACCTTGAACCCGCTCCCCGCTATATAGACTTGTTAGCCTGTGTACTGAAATCATTTGCTGTCTAGATAAACACCTCAGTACGAGTCGAAACGCAAAATTAGATAAATAAACAACGAAAGCAGTATATATTTTGATATCCTGTTAGACTTGCTCTCTCTATAACTTTCTGACAAAATTACAATACAGCCGTTGTAAAAGTAGTTGTTTTCGATACCCCTGCCCTCAGAGAGGGACTTCCTTCAAATTACACTTACTACATTGCTACGTGAAGCTGCTGCCATGAGGAACTAGAAGCCTGTGCTTTTCCGGCTGGACCAGAAGAGGAAGGAAATGAAAGAAATTACAGGGAATTAGAGATCGACACCCTCCCTCAAATACAGCAGAAGGACGATTACAGAAGGTAGGAAAGACATCTGAAGAAGCTGATCAGATCAAATGGGGCAAAATCCCTCTGTAAGGAGAAATGAATATATCAGTTTGGAAAAACACAAATCTGCGCCAGAAGAAGAGTTAGACCCACGCGATAATACCAACAATAAGTTCCTCGTCATTAAAACAACGTTTGCTTTCTGTGAAAACAAGTTTCAACGGGTTTTCTATAAGCAAGCTGCGCTCTGTGTTTTACAAGTTCACTTTGCTCGAGTACTACTTGCAATGGAAGATGTAGAACACTATAATCAACAAAATTAATATATAGAAAGCAGTACCATACAGTAGACTTTTGCCATCATCAGACAACTAGAAAGGAGTCTGCTATCATTCTTAATATTATTCTGAGGAATTTAACACGAAATACTCCTCGATGGCTGTTGGAGATCCTGAACATCATCTTCACGGTAGCAAAGGTAAAGGTTGGTTGAGATCATATTGCTTTGCTTAACAATGGCTTTTATTATTATTTCTTATCTAAATGGGAACTAAGGAGTAACAACATATTTACTGGAGTGGATTCATTAAATTCTTTACTCGGTATAACCTAAATTATAATTGTCTTGATTCATTTAGATGGAACGTTTGCACAAGGAACAGCTTCGTAAAGGCTAGGAAATTATGGTCTATAAACGAAAGGAATACTAGAATACCGTTGAGATGACCAAAGGAGAGAGGTAATGGCAACGTTTAATACAACACAGGTACTAAATCATATCATATTTTTGTGAATGAACGTCATATGAAATATTGTGATAGTACAAGAATCTGATGACATTTTGACGATATTGTGTTTCTTTTCGGCAAATTGATATCCTAATACTCATGGAAGAATATATTACAGGATACTTTTAATAGAATAACTAATTTGAAATTTTTCACTATAACAAAAATATTACATAAGCTAATTCTGTAATGCAAAATATTCTCACGTAAACTGTAGTCTAATTAAAAATGACTAAACTTTACTCATTATAAGAAAGTTTATTCTTAAGGATACCTGTATTATGTCTAAGACAGATTCCAACTAAATATTCGGAGAATTACCAAGCACGAGCTCATTTTGAACAGACTGGTCTTGTCCGACAGACATCTAGTGTTAAACTTCTGCTTGAGATGTTATGATTCCACTCGAGATGACATGCAATGATTCCAACCTATTTAACGGGGAAAGGTTTATTCAGCCGAAGCAAAATCTTGGCGTCCCTGGATGCATGGTCTTATTGCAAGTTCTGCGTCCTGAGCCATCCGGGTCCCACAGACTGCAAAGCAGTTCTCCTTAATTCCTCTGCGATCCCTCATTTCTCAAGGGTTATGACAAAGAGGCACCAGGCCACTTACCCTTTTGGTAATCGTTGTTGTTGGGCTTCCTGGTGCATTAAATTCGGTGGCCTGATTATACTCCCTCAGAAACAGAAAGTCGCCTGGCTTGTTGCGCGTCTTGCCTGAATGAAGCTTTGTTCGTTCCCAGTGGATGCAGGGGGGGGAGTGAAAAGTGACTGGAACACTGCTAAAATGTATTCGTGTAATCTACGTTTATATATATTATATATATATATATATATATATATATATATATATATATATATATATATATATATGTGTGTGTGTGT
>NC_061097.1:62356906-62359406 GCF_015104395.2 Macrobrachium nipponense | reverse complement strand
TATATATATATACTATATATATATGATATATCTATATATAATATATATATTATTGGTGTGTCATTGTAGTATGAAATATATAGCACGCATTTCGTAAATAAATTAGTTTTTTATGACATTTTATATGCGAATGAACAATAGAATGAATGAAGGAGACTCCAAATCTAATAAAAGTCATTTAAGGCGAATCCCCTCCCATTTGAATGATAATGAGGTCCTCGCAGAGATATTTTCCCCAGGAATGTCATTATCCACGACACGACACATAACACGTTGTTTTCCTCGTTGATGACTCTTTAGAATGATTTCGAAAAGGAATTTTCTTTTCTCTTGTTCTTTCGGTTTAATGAATTTTCTCCCTGAGATTTTCTTCATTCTCGTCTGCATTTGTATCTATTTCAGAAACCGTTTGAATCTGACTTTTGTTCATATAAACAGTAACAGTGATTGCAGTCGATGTGGATGCTACGCTAAAAGCTACCAACCCTAACGTATAAGATTTTATAATACCGAACAAGAACAGATAAAGATAGCGGAGGAAAAAGAACACAGGTAAATATTAAAGTAACTGATCCATTAAGAAAAATCTGTAAGTGTACAGGGAAAAAAAGGGGATGAAACGACGAAAACGACAAACGAAAAAACCAAACGTTTTTTCGAGGTTGCTGTCTGAAATACTCAAATGGAAGCAGACTCTTCACTCAAGGTATTACTACGATGAATGTTTTGACGAGGTTCTGCTCCGATGGTTCTTGGAATCAGCTAGAGCAAATCCGGTAATTGTTAACAATCGAAGAATTGGTAGAGTTCTTTATGTGTACCTCTCCATGATGCATAGTGTGTGAATGCTCTTTCACTAACCACTCCCTACAGACTTTTGATGTGCGTTCGAGCAATCTCCTCTCTTATTCAAGCAACGGCAAGCGTTCACTGGCTTTTTGTGCAAGGAAGTTTAAAACGATCTTTCTTGCTGTTTTACGAGCGCATTTAAGAAGCGGTAAGGTCCCTTGCTGGCTGTGCTCTATGGTGAAGTTGAACGAATTCGTTGATTGTTAACAAATAACGGATATGCAGATCAAATTATTGAAATTACAATGAACATGGCGTGATTCGACCTCCAGCTTACTAGGGATGCGTGCAAGATTTTTCACCGACCTATAAGTTTCAAACATTATATTCTTAAATTAAATTGGTCTTCGTAATTAATATCCATAATTAGTATTATTCACACTAACAGCAATGATCAAATAAAAAGGACACAAATTAACCACGTTCATATATTTTCATTTATAAGTGGAAACACAAAATAATTGAACCAGAAACATAGCCTCAAATTCAGTGCATCAAATAAAGTAAAACGTCTAAAATCTATGGACAGACAGCCTGTTGTTTCACCAACGAAAATAATATAAGTACGATATATTTCATTAGTAATAATTTTCTGTACTGTTTAATATGCACATTATTCATCTTTTGCATTTTCATTCTAATAAATAAATCATAAATATCCTATCCTAAAATTCCTGTACCTGTAACTCAAAGCCAAACACCTTTTTCAGACCTTTTTAGACCTTCCCTACCCGCCCAGGCAACAACACCAACAAAGTAGTTTGTAGGCTTAGCCCCCTGAGGTAGAAAAAAGAAAATTTACGATTTGATACATACACCCTCTACAGAAAGGCTATAAGTAAAGTGGAGAGAGAGAGAGAGAGAGAGAGAGAGAGAGAGAGAGAGAGTTTTATGATGTTCATTATCATGTGATTCTCGTAATAACTTCTGCTAATTTGAAAGTAAAAACCTACCCACGTCCTCCGCATTCATCTTGAGTAGTAATAGACCGGAAATAGTAAACACACTGACCTCAGAACACGAAGTCATCAACAGGAAATCTCCCAACCAATATTAGTGATTACCTATATTTGGGTCTCAGGAAACCTTTGATATCCTCGACCTTGTTTACAGCAAATGCATCTGTGTTAGACTAGCCTCTTCATCCTAGATAGACAGATAGATAGATAGAAGTTTGATGACCACAACTAAAATTACAAGTTCTTGAAGATGGTCCAACAAAGGTAAATTAAAAGGCACCAATTAATCTTTAGAAAAAAAAATAATCTAAATTAGAACACTTGAAACCATGTTATATGATATTCGCATTTTAATGATTGTAATTAAAACTTTAAAGGCAGATAAATAAATGAAAACCTTACAACCACTTAAGCAGAACTTAACTACTACAAGTTTCCTTGCAGAGCATAAAAGAGAAAAATTTTCTAGAAGAAACATAACATCCAACATCTTTAAAAGTTCCAAGTACTTTTCTCATCCATGCAAAGACAGATGTAATCTATTATTTTACGCAATTTTACAACAGGTTTGGGGTATTTTTCTTATATAATTGTAGTATTGGAACCAGTAATCTTGAGCTCCTATCTGGGCTCCCTACTCAAACACCATTTTCTAATCAAAGTCGTGACATGTCTCCTCTTGGATCATTGAG
>NC_061097.1:62344406-62349406 GCF_015104395.2 Macrobrachium nipponense | reverse complement strand
TGTGTGTGTGTGTGTGTGTGTGTGTGTGTGTCAGAATATTTATAATAACTGTTATTGTGGCTTGCAACCCTGCCACACGTCCATGTAATGAATGGGACGAAGCGGTCAATAAATGAAACTGTAGTTTCATAAAATTCCACATATTAACAACTACAGTGATGTGAAGGCGGAGGGAAGTTCGTGCTTCACTCCTGTGACCACAGGACAGGAACTGATTAATCAATGCATCGTATATATGGCGGGAAACAATAGCGGTGTTGCCGCATATAAACAATGCAATGTTTGCCACGATGCGTAATGAAAGAAGTGGTCTTACAATAAGTAGAGTGCAAATGGTAATAGGATAAATGCAAGGTAAATGATAATGTAAAAGATGCAAGTAAATTACAAGGTAACATAATTCTCTAAATTAATAATACACATGTATGCATGTAATCTGTATATGCAATGCAGTCGTAACGGTATTTTGATATCTATACAATAAACGATATTAATATTTTGGTATCATGTTACCTTTTGACTAATCACATTCTACATGACTTAGAGTAATTAGGTTTAGTGTGCCTGTGAATGCGTACAGCCCTAAAAACATGATATCATCGTTTTCCCTCAACTGCGGTAATGAACTGTTATTCATCTCCGGGGTTTTCGTTTGCTTTGTTCTTCTTCTCTTTTTGTTAGGGCTCAAACCTGAGTTTGCATATGTCTTTGTAGCTTCACATTCGCATTAGAGAGAGAGAGAGAGAGAGAGAGAGAGAGAGAGAGAGAGAGAGAGAGAGAGAGAGAGAGAATTTAACTCTAGTATCAGCATATTAAAAATTTAAATTAGGCGATAAAGGATTCCATTGTAATTCTGAAAGCAGCACTTGAAGTAATGAATTAGGATTGGTCTGATAGTGGACACTGACACACATGTTAGACCCTACGATCTATGACTCCTCAAAAATTTTGGATATATTTCGCTGATCAAGACTTGAAAGAGAGTGGGGGGAAACCGGAGCCAAAGGCATTATAAATAGCCTCAAGATGGCTGGATGAATGAATAAATTGTCACTGAAGGTATGTGTAGTAAATAAATGGGTCTATTTTATTTTTTATAATATCTGACTACAGCAAATTGAATATCAGGTATTCCTCCGGAGATCCAGGAGGAAGACATTGATCCCCGGTTCAGCCAAGGAACCCCCTCTAGACCCTCCAAGGGGATACATTCTCCTCTTTTTCAAACTGGGCCCTTCCCAAGGTTTGAAATGGAACCCAGGGAACGTGGTTTGCTCAAGAGACCCTCCTCAGGCCATCTATGCAGAAAACTCAACTTGAATTATAATTTCCTTTACCACAGGCATGTTTTACCAAAGAACATATTTGCTCTTACAATATCTTACCATATCTTCAGTCTTCCTCATGAACACCTACAATGGTGGGAAAAACATCATCGTTTGTGAATTAACTGAAAATACCTCTGGCTGCAGATTCCATCTTACAGTTGTTTCAATGTGAATGCACAAAGAGTCAATGTAATGGGCAATGTTCCTGCCCCAAAAACCAAATGCCCTGTACAGAGTTGTTCAACTGGGATCAGACTTGACATAAACTTGTCTAAGGAACATAACATATTATTGTTCTTTTATTTAAACCATCAAAGTGTCTCATTTTTGCAACAGTGGTTAACTGTCATACTGTCATTTGATTAAAAAAATACCAAAAAGTGTCTAAATCTGATGGCAAGTAAACGTATTTTACATACAATAATAAAGTAAATACTGTTTTACTTATTACATTGCTATGCACAAATAAAGGGTACATCATACTTCACAACCCCATAAACACTCAAACCGTTCGAAACTTGGGCAAATTGCGGCAAAAAGGTGTCCGTTTTTGGCGAAACCTCCTGATCTTCTTTAACAGGCTAACAAAATGTCAATATGACCTCAGAAAAAATATCAAACATATTTTTCATGCTCCTAGTACTCTAGGCTAACACAAAAACCACATTGGCAAAAATCTATATGAATTTTCCATGACAGCCAAAAATGTGACATAGCAACATGTACCAGCAGCGGCTGTACACAAAACTCGATTGCGCCGAATAAACTTCGGTGCAATTCTTACTTTGTATTTTCATAACATATTCAAAAGCGAATGGAGGTGAATGGTCACCTACAACGCTACTGCTTCTGTGCGCTGTCAGCTCTTGAAGTATTTACAGCGTAAAAAAAAAAAGAAAGAAAAAAAAAAACACTCTCATAATCTTCACGGGAATGAATATGTAACTTTCGGCTTCATATCAAATATTCTGCAACGCAGCAAAAGCAAAAATTTACTATTATCTACAAGTTCTATCGGTTGGAAAAACTTTTGTTGCTTTATTTTTTTTTTCACACGAGCCATGGATCGGAAATCCCCGGGAAATCTGTATGTAAAAAAATATTCCAAATATAAAAACATGAATATATGAAAACCAAATGGAATATTTTCATCCAGATATTAGGAGAGGGGGAACTGCTGTTCATCATTTGTGTTATGTCGACATCATATCAAAATACGACCTGCTCCACTAAATTTATACATACATACACAAACACACACACACACGCACACACGCACACACACACACACACACACACACATATATATATATATATATATATATATATATATATATATATATATATATATATATATATATATATATATATAAATATATATGTGTGTGTGTGTTTGTATGTATAAATTTAGTGGAGCAGTCGTATTTTTTGATATGATGTCGACATACCACAAATGATGAACAGCAGTTCCCCCTCTCCTAATATCTGGATGAAAATATTCCATTTGGTTTTCATATATTCATGTATTTATATTTGGAATATTTTTTACATACAGATTTCCCGGCGCTGATTTCCGATCCATGGCTCGTGTGAAAAAAAAAAAATAAAGCAACAAAAGTATTTCCAACCGACAGAAAAAAGTAACAGGAAGAGAAAGAGAAACAATCTATTATCCTTACTGACACTTCAGTCAAAGAGCAATTGCACAATGATGAAGAAGAAAGGTTAGGAGAAAAAATAAAATGCACGAAAGAAACGAATGAGGGATGATAAAGTAAACAAATACTTGAACCAGAAGACTAGGGGCAGGTGTGATTTAGCTCTAAAACCGAAACTGAAGACTGCCTTTGCATCGTATGTCTAGAGCCATTTCCAGAGAGCAGGAGGCCGGCTGAAGGCTGGATCCAGTGCGCAGAGTGTAGGAAATGGGCACTTGAGCGTTGTGGGGGAAAGGATGCTTTCTACAAATGTATCAATAGTAATTCTGAAGGATATCTCATCTGCTCTTCGAAAATCTTTGAGAAAAATTTGTGCTTTTGTTTTCATACCTTTTTTACATATGAGATTTAGTTCTAGTTGGAATTTCATAGGTTAAGCTCAATCCACATGTGAAGCTTCCTATTTTTCATTTTTTTCTTAAACACAACAAATGTAAGTTAAATAAGCCTTATCTATGGAGCCATAATAAACGAGCAAGGCTAATTTCTATTGCATGCTGTTCAAGAACACTGGGGAAGGAGTGATATTTCCTACATTTGTATCAACTTTATCTTCGAGGAAGAAGTTATTTGAAATTTCAAAGTATTTGAAAGTATGGAATTTGTTTTTCTGTTTTATTGCAATTTATAGTACGCAAGTATTCAAGTTTTTTATATATATATAATGTCATTGCACCAGTCAAGCAGAACAATCGCTACAGTATGTTGTGTGAAATGCATATTTGATACTGTAATATCGATATAACAATGTGTCCCAGACTAATAACAACTTGCCCCACTCGGGAGTAGGCTCCCACTTTTGGAGGGTGCCGATCGTAAGAGATC
The DNA here is from genome assembly GCF_015104395.2 of Macrobrachium nipponense. NCBI lineage: Eukaryota > Metazoa > Arthropoda > Malacostraca > Decapoda > Palaemonidae > Macrobrachium > Macrobrachium nipponense. The sequence continues at coordinate 62,345,535 of NC_061097.1, read as the reverse complement.
GTAAAAATATTTGCCAAAAATACACTAATCAAGACAGGCTAATGAATTTATCAGGCATTATTTGCACTATAATAAGCATATTCTCTGTGAGTTTTATCATCCTTCAGGGAAAAAAATAAATGATTTTATGAAAAAAAAATGTGAAATTCAGGGCCCCTTGTATTGAAGGTTATTTGATGATCGGTGAGAAACTACAGTCTTGAATAGAAATTCGGTCTGACAGAATGTTTGTATATCCCCCTAGAACATGCACATAAAGTATTATCAAAATAGAACAGTAAGTAAGCACGTAATAACAAAAAAAAGAGCAACAACTTCAGGTAAGTTCAGCGAAAGCCCCGCCGCAAAATAAGGCTATAGCTAGGAAGAAATATTCAGAAAAAAATTCAAACCTCGATTTAGGGACAAAACCTTCGGAGAGATTGTAGTTATTATGTCACTTGATAGCCTAAAACATCTAAAATTATATTATGTAAGACAATCAAAGAAATCCCCCCCCCCCCCCCCGCCCCCCCCCTTCCCCCCCCCGACCACCACCAAAAGAGAAAAGCGAAAAAGCGATTTTTTCTGAGGACAAGAACCTTGAAAAATTGTTTAGATACCCCTAAAATGATTTTCTGAGATGAAACTACTCGTAGAAAACGTAGAAAAGACATCGACCAATTTAGAGGGATACTATAATATTTTTTTTTTTTGTTTTTTTTTATATTTGCGATTTCCATATTTATCGGCTGCGCTTTTGCTTCAGTTGTTGCTCTCTTTTTTTTTTTTTACGTGCTTATTTACTGTTGTATTTTGATAATGATTTATGTGCATGTTTCCAATGGGATATACCAACATTCTGTCAGACGAATTCTATTCAAGACTGTAGTTTCTCACCGATCACCAAATGACCTTCTAGTACATTTTTTTTCTTAAAATCATTTTTTTTATTTTTTTTCTTAAAATCATTTATTTTCCCTGTAGGATGATAAAACTCACAGAGAATATGCGTTATTATAGTGCTAATAATGCCTGATAATTCATTAGCCTGTCTTGATTAGTGTATTTTTGGCAAATATATTACGATCGGCACCCCTCCAAAGTGGAGCCTACCCTTAATTGTTGGCATTTCTAAATCTGATAATGC
>NC_061097.1:62336906-62341906 GCF_015104395.2 Macrobrachium nipponense | reverse complement strand
AGAGCACATGCTTGACACCTGGCCCCTCAGTTACTACCCCTTATTTTACCAAACGATCGTCGATGATACCTTAGCTCTTTTTAGAACAAGATTTTGACTCCGAAAGTTTTATTAATTTTATTCATTCATTTCATCCTAACATCAAATTTACTCTAGAGCATGAACTCAGGAACCATCTCCCCTTTTTTGACATTCTTGTCACACGTCTCCAAGAAGGGTTTAGCACATCAGTACACAGGAAGAAAATTTTCCCCGGATTAGGTAAGAACTTTTATAGTGATTGTTTTCATAATTGTAAACTGAATTCCATAATGACCTTGCTTCCTGAGCCTATTCCTTGAACTCCGGTTGACAGGCATTACACGAGGAAATTACATATCTCCAACAATATTTTAGCAATAATTGTTAACCATAAAATTTACTTTAGAAATCCGTTGCAAAATTTGTAAACGATGTTTTTGTTCCCCGACACCGTGTACCTGATGTTCCAAAAATGCCTTTCTATGCTAGTTTGCCATTCATTCATTACAATGCATTTTTCGAAGACCTCAATAAACTTATCTTTAGTCATTTTTCAGCTTTAAAAGTTCACATTGTTCCTACAAACCATTTAACTTTGTAAGTTAACTTTATAAATTAATTGTCCTCGACGTGATCGAGGAATTTATATCGGATCTATGCTAAGGTTACTCAAGGTTCGGATAGACTGCCGTAATACTGTCAGTTACAGAACAGGCAACAAATTTTCATCTCTTGAGTTCTCTAAACATCAGAGAACAGACTAAGAAATACAAACATGAAATCCATTATGAGGACTTTGAGATTATAGGCAGGGCATCTCACCAGCAACTTTTGACTATTAACGAGTCTTTCTTCATTGAGCATCTTGTTCCCCCCTTAAACAATTATGCCAAAGGAGAATGTGGACGCTTCAAAGACGTAACTGCCTTGCGAGGAAAACTAATATATCAGTGTGTAATTCCGTCTCTGATCCATTAGTTCTCCTTCTGAAAAATAGATTCAGTTTTGACCAAAAAATTATTGAATTTTTGAAGAATATTTTTATAATTGGTGAAAATAATATTTATCATTCTAGTTGAGTATTCACAACATTCTCACATCTGAATACATACACATGTAAAACACCTTGCTCTGCTCCCTTGTAAGTAATAGTTAAGAAACAGAACTGTTAGAGATGTACATAAGAAAATACAATATAAACCGGAAGCTGTAGGTAGTGATGTCAGGCAATTTGAAGCAACATTCCAACCTATCCCAGATGCACGAGTCACTCTCCTTAAATGTGACTCTACATACCAGAATTTAGCGAATCATTTGCTAATCGAGAATGCCTAATGATTTTCCGTCAAGTTTAACGCTCTTTCATCGAAAGAGGGCAGATACAGTGCGGAAGGGAGAAATGAAGATAATGTCCGTTATGATCAAGAGATAAGCGTCTGTAACAAAACTATATTCAATTATCACCTCAGTTTTCTTCTGTGTTTTATAAGGTATATCAGTCAAATTACGATCCATCATTTTCTGGGACATTTTTTAACATTCATGAACGACGTAGGAACTATCAACAATCCATAAACAGCATTGAAATTGATATTATTCAATTCAGAATGGTAGTCTATTTCCTCGCCTTGTTTTTGCTTTTTTCTTTTTACATGGCATATACTTTCAGTTAGGCCGTATTTCTTGTAATTTTGTAAGTACACATAATCCATCTGAGACCTTGTGTTCAAGAGCCGTTATCGTTGATCCACAAACTTCGGTTAAGATCGCCATCACATCAAGCCTTGTACTGTATAGTGACCTTCTCTCAAGTTGAAGAGGGGCTCTTTTGGGAAAGTCCTAGAAAGGGCAAATATAAGGTTGGCGTATTTGTAGCTATACAGCTACTATTCCTATGATTCGAACTTACTATTTCTGTGTGTAAGAAGTTCTATTATTTCTGCTCAACATTTCTTGCAACTAGACTCAAGTGAGTTTTCCAGTAATGTAAATGCAATGTGCCATCAGACTTGCTAGATAACTTCAACGTTGATTATGAATTTAATCTCGGGTCTTAATCTCCCAAAAAAGTAACCCCCATCATAATCTACGATCTCAAAATGTACCTTTTGGATTCTCCAACTAACATTTAAGAATATCTTGACTTATATGAAAAGAATAAAGTTCTAGATTCAAATATCAAGCCAAATGTTGAACAAGAAAATATTTTCCAGTTTTTATCTGAAGAGCAGACTTTGTAGTTATTACCTATTTCTCAATACTTTTGTTCCTTAAACAAAAAGAATTAATTCTCCATACCTTTGTTCTTGACTTCGGTAAAGACTGCATAACACGTTTCAGGAAGCTCCTTTGAGAGTATCACCCTCTTAGTTCTTTCATATCTATTAATACTAAGATATGTATGATCACAAATAAATTTTTTCACTGCTCTATGAAGAATATATTATGACGACAGTATATACCGCAGAAGGTTGGTATTACTTTGAAGGAATCTAATGTTGGATTAAGTGTATTTGTGTAGATTTTTTTTTCCATTTTTGCAGAACCAATCTCGCCAATTATTTTTTGAACTATAAAGGGAAAAAGTTATAATGACAAGGTCTGGAAAAAGTAACTTCCTACAGCTGTTTGCCTGGAAAAAGAAACTGTGCGGCCGACACACTCTCCGCTACCCCTCCCTCCGACCCAAGCCAGAAAACGAAGATTTGGAACTCAGCGATGACCTCACGGTTGCTGTGGTAACGTCCTTGGCGGCAGCGCTTGAGGTAGTGGACGTAGTCGTAATGGATCAAGAGACTGTCCTAAGTGCCGCTCGAGATGACCCGGTATACCAGTTACTACTGACGAGAGTTTACAACGGTGATTGACCTCAGAGAAAGAGTTAAGAGCTAGAGTGTTTAAAACCTTTCTTTGGTGTGTGAGAACTGTTATCGGTATCAGGCGCAAGAGTTTGGTAGAGGTGGAGCATCTGCCTAATGTTGCCACATCAGGACATCTCATCAAGAAATTCAAAGGGTATTTTATCAGATGGGGTGCCCCAGAGGAGCTGGCTACCGACAGTGGAACCAATTTTGTAGAGTGAGGAGATAAGGAATTTTCTAAGGAGATGGGGCGTGTCATCCAGGATATCATCAGCTTTATATCCCCAATCAAATGGGAGCGCAGAGGCAGATGTCAAGGTAGTCTGGATACGGATCAGGTTGCTAGAGCATTCTTGCAGTAACACAATACGCCATTGGATGGAGAAAAAGTGTCGCCAGCTCAGTTGGCTACTGGTCGATGCCTGAGGGACTCGATGCCCATCGCCTGCCAGTATTACCGAGTAAATAAGTATTGGAAGAAATCTCTTAGGTCTAGAGAATTGAAAATGGCCGGAAAGAATGAAAAGGTTTTGGTGAAAACAGAAAGAAACTCGAGGACTCTGAAACCCCTCCAAGTGGGGCAATATGTCCGCATTCAGGACCCCACATCCAAACTTTGGGATCGCTAGGGTGTGGTAATAGAAGTCATTGGAACCGGGTACCGTCAGTGCCGTGTACGGTTGGATGGAAGTGGTCAGGTGTCAGTACACAACAGGCGCCACCTTCGCGCCTCAGTGGCACCAGCATCGCCAGTACCTACCGATCGGGATTCCCAGACACCAGAGTCTTTTCCGGAACCTCGACAACAGAGATGCAGAAGGCCACCTGAGTGGCACGGCGATTATAAGATGTAAATATGTAGAATTCTGTAATGTGCATAGTTCATTGTAGCTGGGAGGGTTATATTAATTACATATATTATTTTGTCTTTTTTGTATTTTGTTATATTCACGGTTAGCTAGGACAGCTTCCGCAAAAGAACAGGCTGCTTTTACAATGTATTTTGAAGATAGAAAAATATTTATTGCCCTATATATATTCATCCATCTTGTGAGGGCATGTATGGGCTAGCCGTATTCTAGGGAGTACTATATGTGAGACGGGGGGAGTATGCCTTGCATGATACAGCAAGGAAAGTGAGTTGCAGCTTCCCGCTGTTAAGGATCACTCGTATCCAGCATTTTCCTGAACTCTGTTTGGACTAATAATGCTTCAGAGGTTATCTATCTTTCTCTAACCCTCACACAAATGGTGCTGTTAATCAAACACATCGCTGATAGCTGCAAAAATTCCAGAATGGAAAGCTCTTGGAAATTAGGTAAATGCGAAGTAGGAAAAGATTTCACACATGGAATATAAGCGAAGGTTTAGTTTTTGCAAGTCTTCAGAGAGGAGTTTTCAGTTTTTTTTTTTTTTTTTTTTTTTTTTTTTTTTTTTTTTTTTGTAAAAGAGAACTATTGTGGTGGCTTTGACTGTTCTTCTGCACTTTACTATCCACACTTTTATGTCAACATTTTCTGTCCGCACTTTTTCTCTCCGGCCTCAAATTTTAGAAATAGCTGAGGCTAGAGGGCTGCAAATTGGTATGTTAATCATCCACCTTCCATCCACCCAACATACCTAATTGAAGCCTTCTAACCTCAGTAGTATTTATTTTACCTAAGGTTAAAGAAATCCATAATCGTGAGTCAGCAATGATGCAGGACAGCTTACCTCCAGGTCGTGGTTAAAGTTTGATTATGCAGAGACCACCAAAAGACGGATCTGTTTTCTGTGGCCTTGATTATTGTTGTAATGAAAACTCGACTGCGTCGGAAAAACTTCGTCACATTTTTTTATTTGTTTGTTTTTCTTTAGACTTTACAGGATTCATTTTCCATAGCCACGCTGCAGTCCTTCTATCATTTCAAAAATTCAGAAGAAAACGTTTCGAAGAAAGAAACAGTGTAATATAAAATTTTTCCTAGAAATCTTGCAATCTCTTGGTCTCACCTCTGATTGACTAAGTATGAACATTGTTAAATAATGAATAAATACTAAATGAATTTAATGAGTAAATAAATAATTAGAAGATGCAGTAAATGAAAAAAGTTACCACTCTGAAACCCTCCAATCATC
>NC_061097.1:62320877-62336406 GCF_015104395.2 Macrobrachium nipponense | reverse complement strand
TAGAAATTCAACTTGTCCGGACTTTCACCAACCTTGAACCCGCTCCCCGCTATATAGACTTGTTAGCCTGTGTACTGAAATCATTTGCTGTCTAGATAAACACCTCAGTACGAGTCCAAACGCAAAATTAGATAAATAAACAACGAAAGCAGTATATATTTTGATATCCTGTTAGACTTGCTCTCTCTATAACTTTCTGACAAAATTACAATACAGCCGTTGTAAAAGTAGTTGTTTTCGATACCCCTGCCCTCAGAGAGGGACTTCCTTCAAATTACACTTACTACATTGCTACGTGAAGCTGCTGCCATGAGGAACTAGAAGCCTGTGCTTTTCCGGCTGGACCAGAAGAGGAAGGAAATGAAAGAAATTACAGGGAATTAGAGATCGACACCCTCCCTCAAATACAGCAGAAGGACGATTACAGAAGGTAGGAAAGACATCTGAAGAAGCTGATCAGATCAAATGGGGCAAAATCCCTCTGTAAGGAGAAATGAATATATCAGTTTGGAAAAACACAAATCTGCGCCAGAAGAAGAGTTAGACCCACGCGATAATACCAACAATAAGTTCCTCGTCATTAAAACAACGTTTGCTTTCTGTGAAAACAAGTTTCAACGGGTTTTCTATAAGCAAGCTGCGCTCTGTGTTTTACAAGTTCACTTTGCTCGAGTACTACTTGCAATGGAAGATGTAGAACACTATAATCAACAAAATTAATATATAGAAAGCAGTACCATACAGTAGACTTTTGCCATCATCAGACAACTAGAAAGGAGTCTTTGCTATCATTCTTAATATTATTCTGAGGAATTTAACACGAAATACTCCTCGATGGCTGTTGGAGATCCTGAACATCATCTTCACGGTAGCAAAGGTAAAGGTTGGTTGAGATCATATTGCTTTGCTTAACAATGGCTTTTATTATTATTTCTTATCTAAATGGGAACTAAGGAGTAACAACATATTTACTGGAGTGGATTCATTAAATTCTTTACTCGGTATAACCTAAATTATAATTGTCTTGATTCATTTAGATGGAACGTTTGCACAAGGAACAGCTTCGTAAAGGCTAGGAAATTATGGTCTATAAACGAAAGGAATACTAGAATACCGTTGAGATGACCAAAGGAGAGAGGTAATGGCAACGTTTAATACAACACAGGTACTAAATCATATCATATTTTTGTGAATGAACGTCATATGAAATATTGTGATAGTACAAGAATCTGATGACATTTTGACGATATTGTGTTTCTTTTCGGCAAATTGATATCCTAATACTCATGGAAGAATATATTACAGGATACTTTTAATAGAATAACTAATTTTAAATTTTTCACTATAACAAAAATATTACATAAGCTAATTCCGACAGACATCTAGTGTTAAACTTCTGCTTGAGATGTTATGATTCCACTCGAGATGACATGCAATGATTCCAACCTATTTAACGGGGAAAGGTTTATTCAGCCGAAGCAAAATCTTGGCGTCCCTGGATGCATGGTCTTATTGCAAGTTCTGCGTCCTGAGCCATCCGGGTCCCACAGACTGCAAAGCAGTTCTCCTTAATTCCTCTGCGATCCCTCATTTCTCAAGGGTTATGGCAAAGAGGCACCAGGCCACTTACCCTTTTGGTACTCGTTGTGTTGGGCCTCCTGGTGCATTTAATTGGTGGCCTGATTATACTCCTTCAGAAACAGAAAGTCGCCTGGCTTGTTGCGCGTCTTGCCTGAATGAAGCTTTGTTCCTTCCCAATGGATGCAGCTGGAGTTGAGGGTGGAGGGGGGGGGGGGGGGGGGGTGTGAAAAGTGACTGGAACACTGCTAAAATGTATTCGTGTAAAACGTAACGGTTATTATTTTTTTATATTTATATATATATATATATATATATATATATATAAAATATATATATATATATGTATATATATAATATGTATATATATATATGTATATATATATATATATATATATATATATATATATATATATATATATATATATATATATATATGTGTGTGTGTGTGTGTGTGTGTGTGTGTGTGTGTGTTTGTATGGAGCAATGTTTTTATATTTTCTATTCTCGTGGAATTAGGGCGTTGTCTGTGCCTCCAAGGTATTGGTAAAAGTAACTAAAATGACATAAGGAAGATTATCTGTTTGCAGGACAGCAGCGAAGTTGAGGTGCGTGAGGGTGTCTGCACAGGTGCCGATTGCTTTTGAAAATGTTCTCCTTTCTTTCCTTTTCAATCGCCCTCGCACTCTTGTGAACCAAATACACTCACGAGCTACCACGCATATATATATGATATATATATATATATATATATATATATATATATATATATATATATATAACTGGTAAAAATGTTCTGTAACAACAGATTCCCTCTAATAAATATATATATATATATATATATATATATAATATATATATATATATATATATATATATATATATATATATATATATATACACATATATATATATTTTTCGTTAAAACCAATTGCATTAGTGGCATCAATAAGTTTCTTGCAGGTATCTTCACACACGCTCACTCAAATTTGATATCATACATATTTATGAATAACAGAAGTTATTTCATTTGTACCTTTATGCATGCTACAATATTTTTTATTCCTGTGTTTAGATTTCTATATTCATTTTTATCCCTATATGTAATTTTGTAATTTTGTATTTAAAACCATCATGTAACATATTAAATTGTAATCATATTAAGGAAACACTAGCACATGTCATATTTTGAACATTTATTTAACTACAGTCTAAACTTTCACTTTTGTCATAGTACATGTTCTTTGTATACAAAACAACACCATTAATGGTTAAGCTGTTAATCTTTAGACTAACCAGTACCCATACCTCAAGGTCATACTCCCTATACGATGAAATAAATAGGCCGAAAGGCCAGATTGTAAGTCAGTAGTCGCTTGATAATGCCATAAGGCGAAACAGCTGTAACAACAAAATTCAATAAATGGAAGAAGGAAATTGACGAACGAGAATCTCAGAAAACTTCGTCGGTATGAAGATACATGCAAGAAAATCATTGATGCCACTAAAGCAATTGCTTTTAACGAAAATTGTTTAAGAGGAAAACTATGCTTTAAAAGTATATATATTATATATATATATATTAATATATATATATATATAGATATTATATATAATATATATATTATATATATATATATATATATATATATAATATATATATATATATATATATATATTTTATATATATACATGACTGATAAAAATGTTCTGTTACATCAGAATTCCATCTAATAAAAGGAGCCCATAAAATCACCAAAACATAGAGATAAAAATACTATATTTCAGAGACTGCTGTCTCCCTCTTCAGGTAAGCCAATTTAGTTCACTCCCGCTGATAATCTTCCTTTAATCTTCTTAAGCATTGGTTGAATGAAAATCTTGTCGATCACATCTGAATCCCATGCTCCTTTTGAGATGTTCATTACCTGCCTCTCTTTAATTAAGTCCAATTCCATCATTTGCCTCTTGTACCGGCAGTTGCTGCTCTAAATTATACGTGACAAATTCCAGTTTATTCTATGGTTATGTTCATTTATATGGTTGAAAATAGCTGAGTTCTGTTGTCCATACCTAACTGACCGTTTGTGTTGTATTAATCTCCGGGGAAGTGAGTCTCCTGTAATTCTGATGTAAGATTGGTCACAGTCCTGGCATGGGATTTCGTAAACGTCTGTTTCCTTGGGGGATGTCTTTTGTTGGACATTAATCATGGATTCGGCTAAGGTGTTTGGGTAAGTAAATGCAAAAGGGTTAGATTTTCCGAGGGTCTGAGTCACCGTCTTAATCCTGTCCAGGTGTAGAATTTTTATTTTATTGTTGGGTGTATCTCTGGTCTTGTCTTGAGGGAGTCGGTAGAAAATTATGTTTGCTTTGTGAATTGCTTTCTCAATTATATGGTCAGGATACTTAAAGACGAAAGCTGCTTACGAATTAGTTAAAATTCTTTTTCCAGGAAATCTGGGGAACAAATACGTAAGGCTCTTAAGAACAGGTTGCTGGCTACACCTATCTTGATAGCAGTGAACATAACCATAGAATAAACCCTAATTTGTCACATATTATTCATAGCAGCAAATGCCGGTACTAGAGTCAAATGATGGAATTGGCCTTAACTAAAGAGAGGCAGGTAATGAACATCTCAAAAGGAGCATGGGTTCAGATGTGGTCGACAAGATTTTCATTCAACCAATGCTTAAGAAGATTAAAGGAAGATTATCAGTGGGAGTGACCTAATTTGGCATACCTGTGGATGGATCTCTTGTATAAATACCACCCTTTCTTGTAAACTTTTTCCAGTTCATCTACCTGAAGAGGGAGACAGCTGTCTCTGAAATATAATATTTTTACCTCTATAATATTGGTGTTTTTATGGGTTCCTTTTATTTTATATATATATATATATATATATATATATATATATATATATATATATATATATATATATAATATATATATATTATATATATATATATATCTAATATATATATATATATATATATATATATATATATATATGTATATATATATCGAAATATATATATATAATATATATATATATATATATATATATATATATATATATATATATATATATATATATATATATATATATATATATTATTGGTGTGTCATTGTAGTATGAAATATATAGCACGCATTTCGTAAAAAAAAATGTTTTTATGACATATTTTATAAGCGAATGAACAATAGAATGAATGAAGGAGACTCCAAATCTAATAAAAGTCATTTTAGGCGAATCCCCTCCCATTTGAATGATAATGAGGTCCTCGCAGAGATATTTTCCCCAGGAATGTCATTATCCACGAAGCGACACATAACACGTTGTTTTCCTCGTTGAGGACTCTTTAGAATGATTTCGAAAGGGAATTTTCTTTTCTCTTGTTCTTTCGGTTTAATGAATTTTTCTCCCTGAGATTTTCTTCATTCTCGTCTGTATTTGTATCTATCTCAGAAACCGTTTGAATCTGACTTTTGTTCATATAAACAGTAACACTGACTGCAGTCGAGGTGGATGCTACGCTAAAAGCTACCAACCCTAACGTATAAGATTTTATAATACCAAACAAGAACAGATAAAGATAGCTGAGGAAAAAGAACACAGGTAAATATTAAAGTAACTGATCCATTAAGAAAGTAAGTGTACAGGGAAAAAAATTAGATGAAACGACGAAAGCGACAAACGAAAAAAGCGAGGTTGCTGTCTGAAATACTCAAATGGAAGCAGACTCTTCACTCAAGGTATTACTACGATGAATGTTTTGACGAGGTTCTGCTCCGAATGTTCTTGGAATCAGCTAAGAGCAAATCCGGTAATTGTTAACAATCGAAGAATTTGGTAGAGTTCTTTATGTGTACCTCTCCATGATGCATAGTGTGTGAATGCTCTTTTACCTAACCACTCCCTACAGACTTCTGATATGCGTCCGAGCAATCTCCTCTCTTATTCAAGCAACGGCAAGCGTTCACTGCTTTTTTGTGCAAGGAAGTTTAAAACGATCTTTCTTGCTGTTTTACGAGAGCATCAAGAAGCAGTAAGGTCCCTTGCTGGCTGTGCTCTATAGTGAAAGTGAACGAATTCGTTGATTGTTAACAAATAATGGATATGCAGATCAAATTATTTAAATTATAATAAACAAGGCGTGATTCGACCTCCAGCTTACTAGGGACGCGTGCAAGATTTTTCACTGACCCAAAGTAAGTTTCAAACATAATATTCCTAAATTAAATTGATCTTCGTAATTAATATCCATAATTAGTATTATTCACACTAACAGCAAGGATCAAATAAAAAGGACACAAATTAAGCACGTTCATATATTTTCATTTATAATTGGAAACACAAAATAAATTGAACAGAAACATAGCCTCTAAATTCAGTGCATCAAATAAATTAAAACGTCTAAAATCTATGGACAGATAGCCCGTTGTTTCACCAACGAAAATAATATAAATACGATATATTTCATTAGTAATAATTTTCTGTACTGTTTATTATGCACATTATTCATCTTCTACATTTTCATTCTAATAAATAAATCATAAATATCCTTCCCTAAAATTCCTGTACCTGTAACTCAACGCCAAACACCTTTTTCAGACCTTTTTAGACCTTCTCTACCCGCCAAGACAACAACACCAACAAAGTAGTTTGTAGGCTTAGCCCCCTGAGGTGGAAAAAAGAAAATTTACGATTTAATACCTACACCCTCTACAGGAAGGCTATAAATAAAGGAGAGAGAGAGAGAGAGAGAGAGAGAGAGAGAGAGAGAGAGAGAGAGAGAGAGAGAGAGAGAGATCGTTTTATGATGTTCATTATCATGTGATTCTCGTAATAACTTCTGCTAATTTGAAAGTAAAAACCTACCCACGTCCTCACACCGCATTCATCTTGAGTAGTAATGGACCGGAAATAGTAAACACACTGACCTCAGAACACGAAGTCATCAACAGGAAATCTCCCAACCAATATTAGTGATTATATATATTTGGGTCTCAAGAAACCTTTGATATCCTCGACCTTGTTTACAGCAAATGCATCTGTGTTAGACAAGCCTCTTCATCCTAGATAGACAGATAGATAGATAGAAGTTTGATGACCAGCAAAGGTAAATTAAAAGGCACCAATTAATCTTTAGAATAAAAAAAGTAATCTAAACTAGAACACTTGAAACCATGCTATATGATATTTGCATTTTAATGATTGCAATTAAAACTTTAAAGGCAGATAAATAAATGAAAACCTTACAACCACTTAAGCAGAACTTAACTACTACAAGTTTCCTTGCAGAGCATGAAAAAGAAAAATTTTCTAGAAGAAACATAACATCCAAAATCTTTAAAAGTTCTAAGTACTTTTCTCATACATACATGCGAAGACAGATGTAATCTATTATTTTACGCAATTTTACAACAGGTTTGGGGCATTTTTCTTGTATAATTGTAGTATTGGAACCAGTAATCTTGATCTCCTATCTGGGCTCCCTACTCAAACAACCTTTTCTAATCAAAGTCGTGACATGTCTCCTCTTGGACCATTGAGTCAAGAAACTCATTCTTCAGAAAAAGACACATTTTCTTTTGGTCCCTCTCAGGCATCTCTGGCATCTGCTATGCCCCTTCACACTGAGCTAGTTTTCACAACTTTCTTCATAACGGGGAAAAACGGAATACAAACGTGATGGACGTTGTAGACACCGAATACTATCGAGTTACGAACAGCATGAACGAGCCAGGACGGGAAGGGTGGTCCAGAACGTCAGTCATGTTTAAAATTTGATCCCCTTCTACCGTTCTAAAATAGGAATGGGTAAGGTCGTACTTTGAACGAGACTGGCGTACTGGAAATGGAATTGCCGTACTGACAGCATGACATGAACGACCTGAACGTGGTGCGAACGGGTGAAAATAGTAGTAAGTTCCTACAGTGATTTTGTTACGTTCCACTCCGTCCTGCTATTCTCAGGCAGACCTTACTACATTTCTTCCCGTTGACATTGCGATCTTAAGCAGTGTTAACAGTTTCATAAGTTGCAGTACATTCCCATTCAGTTCCGAAAAGTTTTTACTCAGTTATTACTCAGATCAACAAGTTTCTACTACATTGTCAATACGCTAAATCCGTTTTTAGTCAGATCTACAAGTTTCTACTACATTTCAAATAAGTTAAGTCAGATTAGGATCATTTTTGGTATAAACAGTGCAAATCAATTCGGCTTTTTCATTTGGAAATCAACTTTCTGGCTGGATACATTTTTCATAAAATTTACTACGAAGCATATGCGTATATTAGCTGCCCTACAAAAAGAGATTAAGAATGTACATATTTTCTAGGGAGCAACGAACTCTATCAGGAATATTCCACAAGACTGCAAGGCTGCGTTGTGGAAAAAGCTTCGAGGCGTCAGCGAATGGTTTGGGTACATGTCCGGCAGATGCAGACGCAGTAAAACATATCGAATCGTGGAAATGTGAGCACGGGTCCGCACATTGACCCAGCGGGTGGACTACGTGAACCTTAATTGTCACCTGATAATGACGTCATATAGACCATTCTAGAACAATTTAGTTTGTTCGTATACACGAACACCAGAACTGTGAGAAGGGCGCGATAAAAACGCAATATATTCCCATAGTGAGTAAGTAGGGATTACACGACAAGCTCTTTAGCGGAACACACAAGTCTACATATAAGGTAGAAAGAAACTACTTAGTGTTGGGGGTTGCAAGACTTTTGTTGAACATTGAATAATTTACAGGTGCCCCAAGAGATGCTGAAGTGCCGTGGGATAAACATTGAATTTCTATCAGTTTTTCTCCCATATAAGCAGAAATATTTTGTATTCTTATTCCCATTATTTTATGCTCATACTTTTTTTTTTCTGAAGGTTGTGATTTATTTTCCCTCGGGTGGAGTCAATGTCGCTAAAATGGGAATTCTGACTTTTATTTACTGACATATTTTCATTTCTGAATTTAGAGGAAATAGTGACATCTATGTGAGCTATTGTGACTTAATGTGGGAACTGGTGTGGTAATAATTTGAAATTAGTTGGGTTTTCATTTCATTTCGTTTTCTTTATCAGCCTTGAAATCGTCGGTCTCGTGGTGAGCCAGAAATCTATTTCTGTGAAACACGTTATTCCCATGTGTTCATATATATATATATATATATATATATATATATATATATATATATATATATATATATATATATATATATATATTATACATATATATATGATTGTATATGATTCACGGTGATGTGATAAAATTAATTCTTAGTTTTAAAGAACGACTATAATACAACTGGAGAAGGAAACAGTTTCTGTGTTTTTTGATAGGAAGTAATTTGTCTGCGATGCATGAAAACAGCTTTCCAGATGAGATCTAATAAACAAAGAAAAGACGTTTTCTCCTCTCTCTCTCTCTCTCTCTCTCTCTCTCTCTCTCTCTCATCTCTCTGCCCTCTCTCGTCTCTCTCTCTTCTCGTCTCTCTCTCTCTCTCTCTCTCGCTCCTGCAAGAAAAAGTATAACAGATGGTACTCAATACATTCTGTGGTTTTGCCCTCTCATCTTTCGGCTTTCGCCATTTTCCCTTCACTCCTTATTTACTCCTTTTTTCTTTACATTTCTTAAGTTATCAGTGATGCAGTCGTTCTTATGAACTTTTTAGGTTCCTACTTCTTATTCCTCTTCATATTTTTCATTTGTATCGCTTTCATTTTCCATTCATTTCCTTTTTTTCCACCTGGTCGTTAATCATTTCCTTTTTACATTCTCTCGACATTTTAGATATTTCTTTCACCTACTATCAAACTGCATCGACACACATAGTGTGTACCTCACAGACTTCGGTACGTTTAATGGATTTTATTTCTATCATATTCACATAGCTTGTATACTTACTCTTTTTCTTTTGATTCTCCAGACACCCACTTCATAAGTTACCACAAAGCGACAGTTAATAATAATAATAATAATAATAATAATGATAATAATAAAAATAATAATAATAATAATAACAAAAATAATAATAATAATAATAAACACAATAGAAGATGTAAAACAGAGGCTTAAGGACAAAGCACATAAGATCCAACGGTACATGAACAGGAATAAGGGATACCAACAGAACAAACTATTCGGAACCAACCAGAAAAGACTATACAGCCAACTAAGAGGGGAAGACAACCACCAAGAAATTCCTGAAGCCGAACCAAGTAAGACACTCTGGGAAAACATCTGGAGCAATCCGGTATCACACAACAAACATGCAACATGGCTCCAGGAAGTCAAGGCTGAGGAAACAGGGAGAATAAAACAAAGATTCACTGACATCACGACAGACACAGTCAGACACCAAATAAAGAAAATGCCAAACTGGAAAGCCCCAGGTCCCGATGAAGTCCATGGATACTGGCTCAAAAACTTCAAGGCCCTACACCCACGAATAGCAGAACAACAGCATTGTATCACAAATCACCATGCGCCCTAATGGATGACCACAGAAAGACAAGAGTAAGGGAAATATAGCCAGTAACTACAGGCCTATCACCTGCCTACCAATAATGTGGAAGTTACTAACAGGTATCATCAGCGAAAGGCTATACAACTACCTAGAGGATACAAACACCATCCCCCACCAACAGAAAGGCTGCAGAAGGAAGTGTAGGGGCACAAAAGACCAGCTCCTGATAGACAAAATGGTAATGGAGAACAGTAAGAGAAGGAAAACAAACCTAACCATGGCATGGATAGACTATAAGAAAGCCTTCGACATGGTACCACACACATGGCTAATAGAATGCCTGAAAATATATGGGGCAGACACCCATCAGCTTCCTCAAAAATACAATGCACAACTGGAATACAATACTTACAAGCTCTGGAATAAGACTAGCAGAGGTTAATATCAGGAGAGGGATCTTTCAGGGCGATTCACTGTCCCCACTACTCTTCGTAGTAGCCAGGATTCCCATGACAAAAGTACTGCAGTAGATGGATGGTGGGTACAAACTCAAGAAAAGAGGCAACAGATTTAACCATCTGATGTTCATGGACGACATCAAGCTGTATGGTAAGAGCATCAAGGAAATGATACCCTAATCCAGACGTAAGGATTGTATCTGGGGGACATCAGGATGGAGTTTGGAATAGAAAAATGCGCCTTAGTCAAACATAACAAAAGGGCAAGTAACAAGGATTGAAGGGATAAAGCTACCAGATGGGAACAACATCAAACACATAGATGAGACGGGATACAAATACCTGGGAATAATGGAAGGAGGGGATATAAAACATCAAGAGATGAAGGACACGATCAGGAAAGGATATATGCAGAGACTCATGGCGATACTCAAGTCAAAACTCAACGCCAGAAATATGATAAAAGCCATCAACACATGGGCAATGCCAGTAATCAGATACAGCGCAGGTATAGTGGAATGGACGAAGGCAGAACTTCGCAGCATTGACCAGAAAACGAGGAAACATATGACAATACACAAAGCACTACACCCAAGACCAAATACGGACAGACTATACATAACACGAAAGGAAGGAGGGAGGGGACTACTAAGCATAGAGGACTGCGTCATCATCGAAAACAGAGCACTGGGGCAATATATGAAGACCAGTGAAGACGAGTGGCTCAAGAGTGCATGGGTAGAAGGACTGATAAAAGTAGACAAAGACCCAGAAATATACAGAGACCGGAGAAAGACAAGCAGAACAGAGGAATGGCATAACAAACCAATGCACGGACAATACATGAGACAGACTAGAGAACTAGCCAGCGATAACACGTGGCAATGGCTACTGAGGGGAGAGCTCAAGAAGGAAACTGAAGGGTTGATAACAGCGGCACAAGATCAGGCCCTAAGAACCAGATATGTCCAAAGAACGATAGATGGAAATAACATCTCTCCCATATGTAGGAAGTGCAATACGAAAAATGAAACCACATAGCAAGCGAATGTCCGGCACTTGCACAGAACCAGTACAAAAAGAGGCATGATTCAGTAGCAAAAGCCCTCCACTGGAGCCTGTGCAAGAAACATCAGCTACCTTGCAGTAATAAGTGATACGAACACCAACCTGAAGGAGTGATAGAAAACGATCAGGCAAAGATCCTCTGGGACTATGGTATCAGAACAGATAGGGTGATACGTGCAAATAGACCAGACGTGACGTTCATTGACAAAATCAAGAAGAAAGTATCACTCATTGATGTCGCAATACCATGGGATACCAGAGTTGAAGAGAAAGAAAGGGAAAAAATGGATAAGTATCAAGACCTGAAAATAGAAATAAGAAGGATATGGGATATGCAAGTGGAAATCGTACCCATAATCATAGGAACACTCCCAAGTTGATCCCTCCCTGAAAAGGAATCTGGAAAAACTAGAGGCTGAAGTAGCTCCAGGACTCATGCAGAAGAGTGTGATCCTAGAAACGGCGCACATAGTAAGAAAAGTGATGGACTCCAAAGGAGGCAGGATGCAACCCGGAACCCCACACTATAAATACCACCCAGTCGAAAATTAGAGGGACTGTGATAGAGCAAAAAAAAAAAAAAAATAATAGTAATAATAATAATAACAACATGGTGTTGAAGATGATAGCTGCGTCACCTGTTTTCAGTTTGCTTAGGGCTTTCTCTTTTTTTTCTAATGATTGATTTGTTTATAGATTACGGCAGTGTTCCATTTCTGCATGATAACAATTTCAACCAAAAGCTTTCGCAGATTATTTCAAGATATTATGGATCAGTCAAAATTAATCTCATTCCAAAGAATCCTCTGAAGATTGGATCTTTATTAAATACTAGAGACCGTTTAGGTGACCTTATGACATTTGAGGTGATATATAAGTACGATTGTCCTCGGTGTTCCCGAGGAACTTACATGGGCTGCACCCAAAGACTTCTCAAGGTACGCGCCGACTCTCACAGAGACGTTAGCTATCGAACGAACAATAAACTGAGCAATCTCGAATTTTGCCAAAAAATGTGGTAGCAACACAATCAATTTAAAATCATTACAAGGGCTTCTTCCGAGCTAGCACTATCTATTCTAGAATCGCTTACTATCAAACAGACAGAACCATTGTTGAATGCCCAAAACTCCTCCACGAGTCTCTACTCCTGCAATGATCAAAATATCCTGATGTAAAATTGGTTTTAAACAGGTTTTTTTTTGTTTTTATAATCTAAAACATTTAATCTTCTATTTACTGCTTGGAAAATGAGACTTGTTGTCTTGAAACGTCGGCACTAATAAAGATGTTTTGATGTACCGGCCTGCTTCCACTGCCCTCTGATCTTTATATATATATATATATATATATACTATATATATATATATATAGATATATATATATTATATATATATATATATATATAAATATATATATATATATATATATATGTTACTGTATATATATATATATATATATATATATAATATATATATATATATATATATTAAACGAGTTTTAAGACCAAATGATACTCGTTTAAACAACATGAAACATGTAATTTTCCCCCAGTCATAATTGTTTATTGTTCCTTATATTAATAATTAATCAAATTATCAAATAAGAATAAAATAAAATCAATAGAATGAAGTTTTTAAAATAAATAATAAAATAAATTAATAATAAGAAATAATAAATAATAATAATAATAATACTAATAATAATAATAATAATAATAATAATAATAATAATAAAAGCCATAAACACATGGGCAGTGCCAGTAATCAGATACAACGCAGGAATAGTGGAATGGACGAAGGCAGAACTCTGCAGCATAGATCAGAAAACCATGAAACATATGACAATACACAAAGCACTACACCCAAGAGCAAATACGGACAGACTATACATAACACGAAAGGAAGGAGGGAGAGGACTACTAAGCATAGAGGACTGCGTCATCATCGAGAACAGAGCACTGGGGCAATATCTGAAAACCAGTGAAGACGAGTGGCTAAAGAGTTTCATGGGAAGGGAAGAAGGATCTATTAAAGTAGACAAAGTACCCAGAAATTACACAGATGCATGGAGAATGACAAACAGAACAGAGGACTGGCACAACAAACAAATACACGGACAATACATGAGACAGTCTAAAGAACTAGCCAGCGATGACACGTGACAATGGCTACTCAGGGGAGAGCTCAAGAAGGAAACTGAAGGGTTGATAACAGCGGCAGAAGATCAGGCCCTAAGAACCATATATTTTCAAAAAACGATTGACGGAAATAACATCTCTCCCATATGTAGGAAGTGCAATACGAAAAATGAAACCATAAACCACATACCAAGCGAATGTCCGGCACTTGCACAGAACCAGTACAAAAAGAGGCATGATTCAGTAGCAAAAGCCCTCCACTGGAGCCTGTGCAAGAAACACCAGCTACCTTGCAGTAATAAGTGATACGAACACCAACCTGAAGGAGTGATAGAAAACGATCAGGCAAAGATCCTCTGGGACTATGGTATCAGAACAGATAGGGTGATACGTGCAAATAGACCAGACGTGACGTTCATTGACAAAATCAAGAAGAAAGTATCGCTCATTGATGTCGCAATACCATGGGACACCAGAGTTGAAGAGAAAGAGAGAGAAAAAATGGATAAGTATCAAGATCTGAAAATAGAAATAAGAAGGATATGGGATATGCCAGTGGAAATCGTACCCATAATCATAGGAGCAGTAGGCACAATCCCAAGATCCCTGAAAAGGAATCTAGAAAAACTAGAGGCTGAAGTAGCTCCAGGACTCATGCAGAGTGTGATCCTAGAAACGGCGCACATAGTAAGAAAAGTGATGGACTCCTAAGGAGGCAGGATGCAACCCGGAACCCCACATTGTAAATACCATCCAGCCGAATTGGAGGACTGTGATAGAGCAAAAAAAAAGAAATAAATGATAATAATAATAATAATAATAATAATAATAATAATAATAATAATAATAATAATAATAATAATAATAATAATAATAATAAAGTAATAAGAAAATAAAGTATAAAAATAAAAGTAATTGAAATAAAAATTAATAAAATAATAATGTTGAAAATCTAAATAATAAGCATGAAATTAAAAATAATAAAAGTCAAAACAATAAAAATAGAAAAAATTAAATAATAAAGATAACAAAAAATAAATAAAAATAAAATAATAAATAAAACTAATAATATTCTCTCTCTCTCTCTCTCTCTCTCTCTCTCTCTCTCTCTCTCTCTCTGTATCTCATATACAGATATAGCCTCATACATGCAACTTAACAGCGAAAAAAAGGACACCTGTAATTCTTATTCCCTCTCAAGTTTATTCTGTAATGTTAGGATACCATATGACAAATTTTCGAAGACACTACAAACACCATAAAAGCAGCAACAAAAACAAGAATAACCACAAGAATCACAATAAAACTGCTAAAAATATGATAGGCCTATAATCCAAAAGTCATAAGCTGTGTAAACCGGCAAAAAGAAATTTCACGTTTCAGTGGACCTTGTGCAACAATTCAATATTGAGTAATGGTTGGTGAATTTAATTGAATAGAATGGAAGTCTATTTGGGGCCTCAATGAAACAGAAGTTGTTGGGGAGATGGAGGTAAATGATGCAGTTTGGAGGAGCCTGTATTGGTCTTAATAAGAGGCTGTTGAATTTCTACTCTCTCTCTCTCTCTCTCTCTCTCTCTCTTCTCTCTCTCTCTCTCATCTACAGAAATAGCCTCATACACGCAACTTACCAGTTAAATAAAAAAGGACACCTGTAATTCGTATCCCCCCTCAAGTCAGCCGTTGCATTGCAAATGTAAGACGAAGTTTGCAAAGAGGATTAAAAGTCAACGATTCGTGTTGCAGGAATCATAGCTCTTGCAAGAAGCAACTTGCAGTTCAGTGAGCCAACGA
>NC_061097.1:62310877-62318377 GCF_015104395.2 Macrobrachium nipponense | reverse complement strand
GAAATCTCTGGGGCATATGTGAAATAACCAATTTGCTTAAGAGCATTTAATCCCAGAAGGATAGTGCCAGACACGGTGAAACAGTGATTCATCTACACTGTTTCGTCGTGTTAATACTAGTCCTTGGGAGTCAAATGTATTTTACCATGTTTAATACTAGCCCTTGAGTATTCAAATGGAATTTGCCGTGTTTAGGACTAGCCCCTGGGGAGCCAAATGTATTTTGCCATGTCTCTAGTAGTAACCCCTTGGGAATCAAATGTATTTTCCCATGTCTAATACTAGCACCTATGGATTCAAATGTATTTTGCCATGTTTAGTACTAGCCACTGGGAAGTCAAATGTATTTTGCCATATTTAGTACTAGCCCCTGGCAGTCAAATGTATTTTTTTCCTTTCTAGCATTAGCCCTTGGGGAGTCAAATGTATTGCACCGTGTTTAGTACTATCTTCTGAGGAGCCAACGTATTTTGCCGTGTCTAGTACTAGCCCTTGGGAGTCAAATGTATTTTGCCATTTCTATTATTAGCACTGAGTAGTCAAATGTATTTTGCAATATTTAGTACTAGCCCCTGGCAGTCAAATATATTTTTCCTTGTTTAGTTCTAGCCCTTGGGAGTGAAATGTATTTCACTGTGTTTAGTACTATGCCTTGGGAGCCAAACGCATTTTGCCGTGTCTAGTACTAGCCCTTGGGAGTCAAATGTATTTTGCCGTTTCTATTATTAGCACTGAGGAGTCAAATGTATTTTGCAGCTTTTAATACTAGTCCTCACCAGTCAAATGTATAGTGTCATGTGTAGTACTAGCCCGGGGGGGCGTCAAATGTATTCCTTGTGCTTTGTACCATCCCATGGAGGATCAATTGTCCCAAAGTGTATTTGATACTTCAGGGGCTAGTACTAAACATGGGAAAAACATTCCACCCTCAAGCCCACTGCACGCTTGTGATTGGCCAGCTCTCGAAGGGGGAATGACGACCCACTAGTTAACAGTTCAAATGATTACCTGTACGGAATTGACTCCGTTCGGTGATATTGAGTTCGTGCATGAATCATGACACCTCAGATTTGAGTTCCCGGAGTTGTGAAGTATGCAATTGATCTTTCCGACAAAAGATATATAAACTTATATATCAATATGAATATCATGGATCATTTTGTCTATGCAACCTAAATACATACACATCATGCTTTTTTTTTTTTTTTTTTTTTTAAATTGGTGTTGGCCTGCATAAGCGATCCGACATAGACCGCATTAATTGAAATGAATCATAGACTTAGTAGCCAGTTCCAGTGTTAAGATAATAACTCATCATATCCTGTGTGTCAAATGTTAATATCATTCAGAGATTAGGCCTACACGTTATTTTTTCATATTTTGAGGCAATGACAGGGCATAAGCCTACTCGCCCATATCTTATATTTTGGGGCAACGGCAGGGCATAGGCCTACACATCAAATTATTACATTTTGAGGCAATGACAGAGCATAGGCATACACGTCAAATTCTTATATTGTGAAGCAATGCCAAGACACAGGCCTACAAATAAAATTCTTATATATTGAGACAATGACAGGGCATGACCTTACACATCAATTTTTTTTTATTGCAAATAGTCTTCTACCTGTATCTGTTGGCAATAGAGTAGCCTTTAATTAATACAGTAGTTTAAATTCCACGATGGATAAAGTGGAATGTTCACGTATAAGCAAGAAAACACTCATATACATGCGTGGATGGCCAAATCTTAGGACTGTCTCAGTCTTACTGACAACTATCAAACTGCTTTCAGTGAACTATATAGAAAATATGTTTACTAAACGGATAACAATTTATATTATTCTGCAGAGTAAATATAAAGCTGCTGTAGCATTTCTATGAAAATGAAGGCTGCGGTAGAAAGGCATCATAAGATACTTAACAAATTAGAAAAATACATGATAGCTGAAAAGTTATGCGTGTGATCATCCAAACCAGTCTGCGAGTAGCCCTGAATCACTTGGTGTTGGTGCCATTCTTGTAGAATCTCTCTCTCTCTCTCTCTCTCTCTCTCTCTCTCTCTCTCTCTCTCTCTCTGCTCTGCAGATAGGGAGAAAATTGCAGATTCAGACACAAAATGAATAATTATGATGAAGGAAGATCAAATATTTAGGAAAAGTTGGATTTTTTAATGTCAGAATTTCTGGAAATGAAGAAAAGAACAACATACCAGAACCGGAAAGAGACATGGGAAAATCCTTATTATTACCCATATTAAATGAAGGAGATAACACGCAAACCATCATAGTGATGAATGCGCAGAGTTTAGTTACGAGTAACTCAAAAAGAAAAATAGAGTACTTAGAAGAATTAACCCAAATTGAAAAGAAAATAGATATAATGAAAATAAGTGAAACCTGGTATTCCCAGGAGACTGGTAATGATGATCAAATAAAAGGATTCCAAACTTATAGATCAGATAGAAAAAATAGGAATCAAGGAGGAACCACGATATATAGGAAAGACAAAAAAACAAGGAAAAATATATGAGAAATATAGTAACTCAGAATGTGAACTAATAGCGGTAGAATTTGAATCTGAAATATTAATGAACATATAGACCCCCTAATACTAAAGAATTTGACACAATAATAGAAAAATTGGATGATATATGTAGAAATCACAAGGACTGGACTATTCTCCTATCCGGAGACATTAACTTTCCTTTCGTAGACTGGAAAGAACGAATAGGAGATTGTGGTTGTATTTATACATATAAAAAAAAGAGAGTAATAGTAGTGCAGAAGATAAGAGGCAATTCGAAAAGCTATTAGATATGCTACAAGAATACAACATTCAACAAATAAATCACCTCCCAACAGGAAAGGAAAATACTTTTGACCTAGTATCTGTGAACGAGGTGAATTATGTTAAAGAAATAATAGTTTATAATGCGAGTATTTATGTATAAAATGGTCAGAAAGAAATGAAGAATTAAGCAAAGATTGGGATAACATTTTCGTAAGTGATGATATAAAGGTAAATACTGAGATATTATATCAAATATTAGAGAAAATAGTGGATAAATATATACCGAAGAAGAAAAGTAAACATCAGTCATGCATGCCAAGAGACAGTGGAAAAAAGGTCTTGCAAAAGAAAGAAAAAAAATGCTTGGAAAGTGATGGAACTAAAAAGTAAGATAGAAAATGCAGAACAAAAGATTATACAATCAAACGAAAATGAAAAACGAAACTTGGAAGAAAAAACCCTAGTAAGTATCAAGCAAAACCCCAAACTATTGTACTCGTATGCAAAACAGATGAATAAAAGAATAATAGAAATAGGCCCTCGAAGAATTGAAGGGAGATTAATGAATAAAAAAAAAGGAAATATGCAACATATTGGCAAAAAGATATGAGAGAATTCACCCCTAGAATTGATAATGAAAATAGTGAATATTTATCAGACATAGATATTTATGAAGCTGATATTGTGCAGGCTATTAATGAAATTAAAAATGGAGCTGCAGCTGGGCCTGATGTTGTCCCTGCTATTTTGTTAAAGAAAGTAGTTCATTCTATCGCAAAGCCACTTGCAATATTATTAAGACAAAGTGTAGATACAGGCAAGATTTATGATGAGCACAAATTAGCATATATTACCCCTACTTTCAAAAGTGGATCAAGACTAGAGGCAAGTAATTATAGGCCTGTGAGTCTAGCATCACATATTATGAAAGTGTATGAAGGGGTAATGAAGAAAAATATTATGAAACATTTAATAAAAAATAATTTGCTTAATATAGGACAGCATGGTTTTGTACCCAGAAAAAGTACGCAAACCCAACTGTTAGTCCACCGTGAGAACATATACAAAAATATGAAAACGGAAATGAAACAGATGTGGTTTATCTAGACTTTGCAAAAGCTTTTGACAAGGTAGATCATAATATATTAGCGAAGAAAATTAGAAAACACAATATATTGGATAAAGTAGGAAGATGGTTAAAAGAATTTTTACACAACAGAAAACAGATAGTTATTGCAAACGATGAGAAATCGGATGAAGCTAAGGTAATATCCGGTGTTCCACAAGGTACAGTGTTAACTGCATTACTGTTTATTATTATGATTGCAGACATAGAGTAATGTTAATAAGGACTCGGTAGTAAGTAGTTTCGCCGATGATACAAGAATACGTAGAGAAATTACTTGTGATGAAGATAGGAACGCGCTACAAAGAGGCCTTCACAAAGTATATGATTTAACTCTGATAAATTTGAATAAATAAATTATGGAGGCAGAGAAGGAAAGCAATATGCATATAGGGGACCTAATAATGAGACAATCACAAATAAGGAAGCAGTTAAAGACCTTGGTGTGATGTTGAATAGGAACATGTTATGCAATGATCAAATAGCAATGCTATTGGCAAAATGTAAAGCAAAAATGGGAATGTTGTTACGGCACTTCAAAACAAAAAAGGCTGAACAAATGATTATGCTTTATAAAACGTATCTTCGTAGTCCACTTGAATATTGCAATATGATATGGTACCCACACTATCAAAAGGATATTGCACAAATAGAGAGTGTACAAAGGTCCTTTATAGCTAGAACAGAAGAAGTTAAGGATCTTGACTACTGGGAAAGACTACAATCCTTAAAATTATATAGTCTAGAAAGGAGAAGAGAACGCTTCATGATAATTCAGGCATGGAAACAGATTAATAGTGCCCAAAACTATACAAGGAAAAATAAGGAAAGCACACAGGACATTAATCCACTACACACCAGCATCGACAATGCAGCGTCTATTCAATGCGTTGCCAGCTCATCTGAGGAATATATCAGGAGTGAGCGTAGATGTGTTTAAGAATAAGCTCGACAAATATCTAAGCTGCATCCCAGACCATCCAAGAATGGAAGAAGCAAAATATACCGGAAGATGCACTAGCAACTCTGTGGTAGACATTAGAGGTGCCTCACACTGAGGGACCTGGGGCAACCCGAACAAGATGTAAGGTCTGTAAGGTCTGTAAGGTCTCTCTCTCTCTCTCTCTCTCTCTCTCTCTCTCTCTCTCTCTGTTATTAAGAGAATATTCTAGCGCAGACTACACTCATAAAGATCTCGATTACTTTTAATTAAAACAAATGACTAAATTTCAGTTAACAAGAGTAGGCAGATAATTCTTCAAGCATCATAAAAGAAGCAACAAAAACAAGAATACCAAAAGAAGACCCACATTAAACGGCTGAAAATAAATTATGCCTCTTATCCAAAAATCATAAGCTGTGTAAACCAACAAAAAGACTGGAGTTAATGTCCTCAAGAAAATTAACAACAATTTATATCCAATATGAATTGTACAGCCTATCATACTGTAACTTTTTTTTTCAAACAAAGGTATCTTCTGGTTTTATAAAGTGCAGTTACTGCTTGTCATCCCTCCAAATGTCTAAACGATTCTAATGAAATTGATTTTAAGACTATGCAAATGTAATAAAAAAATTTCGAAATCAACATGAAATACCAGTCTGCACAGATCTGTGTTTAAATTTAGAATGACATACACGCTTGACAATATCAGACGGTAATGGCCATTTTCCACTGATTCAAGTGCACCGATTCGAACGCAGACATTCTCAGTGTCACCTCCGTATTCAGGTGAACCTCATTTACGATACACGACATTGCAACAACGAAGAACACTTCTGACTTCATTCATATTTTCCTGTTTTTTACCATTTTCAGGGAGATGTGTATATTATGATTTTATTTAAGGGGATAATATAAAGCTTAATTTAAATAATCAACACAAAATATTTTAGGTATCATTTGGTTATGGCGTTTCTGTTTGTAGGTGTGTTAAGGGTTGGGGTCCCGAGCTGAAAAATGGGCTAAGAACTTTGGACTAAATCAACAATCTTTCCCTTATTCTCGAAGAACTTTAGTAATCACATCCGTTAAAATCTCTTTCTCCAAAACTTTAGCTTTTCTGGATGAAGTCTTAGAAAAGTTCGGAGCCGAATAGACTTGGAATTTGAAAAGTCTTTCTTTTACGGGAAGGAATAAAAATGATATTCCCGAAACCCTGAAGAGAGACTAATGTTTCTCTTGGCAACAACTCTCTTGCCATGGTTTTTTATCGTATGAAGTGATATCTTCTTGGCATTATCGCCATTTATTTTTGTACTATTACTAATCTGTTGCATTAATGTATATTTCCCTATTCTCGTTATCTCTTGCTTCCCCACCTTATATATATATATATATATATATATATAATATATATATATATATATATATATACATATATATATATATATCATATATCTATATATATATATATATATACATATATATATATATATATATATATATATATATATATATATATATCTATATATATATATATATATATATATATATATATATATATATATATATATATATATATATATATATATATATATATATAATATATACATATACTAGATATATATATATATATATATATATATATATATATATATATATATATATATATATATATATATATGATACATATACGAATAGATATATATATATATATATATATATATATATATATATATATATATATATATATATATATATATATATCTATATATATATATATATATATATATATATATATATATATATATATATATATATATATATATGCGTATATATATATATATATGTAATATATATATATATATATATATATATATATATATATATATATATATATATATATATATATATATATATATATATATATATATATATATATATATATATATATATATATATATATATCGAGCTACAATGTCCTTTAATATCTAATTCGCTCTACCTCGGAATTATATATTTTCATATATGCTTAACCGAAGGGGAATTTTTTCTCGATAAATAATATTTGCCTGGACCAGGGCGCGAACCTATGGATCCTTTCAAACCCAGGAACGTCAGTGAAGCTTTTCCTACTACACCACCGCGAGTGGTGTAGTAGGAAAAGCTTCACTGACGTTCCTGGGTTTGAAAGGATCCATAGGTTCGCGCCCTGGTCCAGGCAAATCTATTCGAGAAAAAACTTCCCCTTCGGTTAAGCACATATGAAAATATATTAATTCCGAGGTAGAGCGAATTAGATATTAAAGGACATTGTAGCTCGATATATGTATATGAATCACGGAAATGTGATATGACTTATATATATATATATATATATATATATATATATATATATATATATATATATATATATAGTATATAATATATAGATATATATAAATATATGTTTGTGTGTGTGTTATGGCCTTTTCACTCTTAATAGCTTTCTTAGAAGGCAATGACGTTTTTAACTATTTCCACGTGAATATGATATCACGAATGAACAGAAAAAAAAAAACGTTAAGTGGCTTAAAAAGTAAGATAAAGGATAGCTATGGTACTTTTATGATTAGCATACTAACATAAGAAAGATAAA
>NC_061097.1:62291581-62310377 GCF_015104395.2 Macrobrachium nipponense | reverse complement strand
ATCAATATGACACTTTTTGTTACGTGTACAAAAAAAAAAAAACTCTTTTCCATAACAGGATACATCCACCAAGAAACATCAAAAATGTACTGAGCAGTATGGCCGTATTACTCCTGAATATATTAAATAGGAACACACAAATTCAAAAATGCTCGTGAAGATCATAAACGCAAGACGAGAAGTAAAAGCACAATAATGGAAAAAAAAAAATTACTGAAAAAACTGAATATCAAATATTATGCATATAAACTCATTAATCAAAATTTAAAACATGAAACATTGGATCATACCCTTAACCTCCGGACCCAGATTCAAAATTTAAGCCACACAAAGAGGAAACAGTTGCTATCTACCCTACGACATATTTAAAGTAAGAATTTATAGAAACGATATAATTTCCATGAAAATCAGAGAGAAAACGCTCACTGGCCTACTCTTGGACTGTGATTTTTTTCTATATATATAGATATAATTATATATATATATATATATATATATAATATATATTATATATATATATATAATATATTATGTTATCAGTAAAACGTATAGTTTTCTTGTTAGCTGAGCTGAATTAGAGCGAAAAAGTTTATGGCAGTTTACCAAGTATTGTGTGTGCTTCAAAAAAAAGAAAGAAAAAAGGAAAGTGTTTAAATGTACCCCAATATATATATAATATATATATATATATATATATATATAATATATATATATATATATATATATATATTATATATATATATAGATATATATATATATATGTATATTCTATAAAAGTCATCGTCACAAATCAAGGCAACCTAGAGAAGTCTGAACCTTTATTTTACTAATATTAAAAACTCCAAAATAGTAGAAAAGGCGACGTCCTAAACATTTTGGAAAAAACAAGAGCATATTTCAAACATGAAAGCCATATTTACGACAATAACTTTTAGTCGGAAAGATCAGAATGCCATAAAAAATCCAGGATTTTTATAGCCATTTACAAAGTGGTTCCGCTTCCGCTTTGGTTCCACGAAGACTCGCATGATGGAAGGTGAAGGCAGGTCATCTGCATTGCAGAGGAGCTTTGGAGTTTGTGAGGGTGCCCCATTTTAGATGTTTTGGCACTAGGCAGGCTGGTGGGTTTCTACTGAAAGCTTTCTTATAAGATTATAGTGCTAGTATTCCTAGCATAACTACAAGATATCAAAAATAAGTACGGTATACTGGGTCTTGGAGAATCAAGAGTTGTACAATGAATTCATCATGTAAACATTTCTTAAAATTCGATGCTTTTTTTTACATAATGCTGCCAAACAAAGATAACCAACGCAGTTCTTAACATAACTTCGAAATGAACCGTTGATGTTTTGATTTCCACCACCGGGGAAATAGCTTCTCTACCTCACCTTCCACTGGTGCTCTTCAATTGTTACTGTGACGTCATTAACTCCAGACTAGCCTTGTTTTTAGTAATAATAGACCTATGGAGAAGTGACTCCATTCCTGAATAAGTGCAACTCCAGGAAGACTTAAAACCATTTAGCATATTTTTTGGGTCCCTATGTATTTTTACTGAATCTTTCAATAGTTTAGATTATGCTCGTTTACTGTCAAGCAGTTTGTAAATAATGTTATCCTTTTTTTCAGATATGAATCACACTGTGTGACTGAACTGTGCACAACATATATTCAAGTTGATATAGAGCTCAAAACCGGAAACGCAGATTTCCAAACGCAATTGAATAATAATAATAATAATAATAATAATAATAATAATAATAATAATAATAATAATAATAATAATGATGATGATGATAATAATAATAATAATAATAATAATAATAATAATAATAATAATAATAATAATAATAATAATAATAATAATAATACCGTTGAATAAAAATGGCAGAAGTTGAGCGAATAATCTTAAATATTAGTTTTTCTATCTTTCTTATTTAGTACAGGATTATGCTTGTCAATACAGGTATTATCAATATATGGTGTACTGGAATGGGCGCATCTCAGGTCCAGGTCAAGCAGGGGTCTGGGTCGGTGTTGGTATCATTCCATAAGCGAGGCCAATGTCAGGCCAGGGTCGTCTCTGGTATTCAGAGACGACCCCGGATGATGACGTGTGAGACAGATACTAATAAACGAAAAGAAATCAAGACCCATCGATTTCCTCGCCCTTTTGACAAGGCTTTGACGAAAGGAAGGCGAGGAGGCTCAGAACGTTACTTGAGACCTGCATCCAAGGCAGAGGATTCGGACCTTGAGAGACCCCAACTTCTCACAGAAAACGACTTCAAAGCTCCGAAGAAATGGATAAGAAAACTTATGCTTCCTTTTCAATACATGATGATTGTCTCTTAAATTCTTTAGTGTGTTTTCGTTTGATATGATCAGAAGAGAGAGAGAGAGAGAGAGATTCTAACATTACTAGCATGACTTTCTGGGATGAGGCCGTAAGCCTCCACAATAAAACGACCCAATCATCCGTGTTCTGTATATATCCTTGAATGATAGTAACAATACGTTATTAATCAGTTAATAGTAATTATTGTGAATTCTTGTTACACATTTCAGGTGGTTTTTTTTATTGTCTTATGCATAGTTGTTCAGCATTTGACAAATATGCGATGCAACTCAATATTTTTTTTTTATCTATTATTCTTTGTACTCACGTTTAATTAGTGTCACGATGCCATGACAAGAAAATGAAATCATACCAGTTCGAATGGTTTTTTGTTCTCTTGTCGTCAAATTAATGAAAAATATTCTTTGATTAATTTAGCTCATTTAGTAAAGTTTTATCAAATCTTGTATTTGGTAAAATGGTGTTTTATAATATATGGCAAAGTTCATGAACTGTTTATCAATGTATAGTGCTCTGTTAATCATAAATTTTATTCACCTTTTTTTTTCCTTTTCCTTATGCTAATTCCATTCAAGGAAATATTACAGAGCACGGATGCTGGGTCATTGCAGTGTGGGAGGCTACATCTCTCTCTCTCTCTCTATCTCTCTCTCTCTCCTCTATCTCTCTCTCTCTCTCTCTCTCTCACGAATTTAAATAATAGCTGCCTAAGCCAGCCTAACTATTTTTTGGGCAATGGTTATTACAACAGAAGAGTGGACGATTTCATCTCCGTTCGTTTCAGGTCCTTGACCTTCATTCTCTTATGATTCACATTCTGATTGAGATAAAACAACTCAATTCCGTATTGTTTACAACAACGTTATCATATGAACCAGATCATCAGCGCTATGAATATGATAGTTTATCGTTTACAGACAAGAATCACTGTGGGCGGAAGTGCTTTCTCTTTAGGGGTTCCTTCTGGAAAAAGCACACCCCTATAGTCAAAGGTCTTTTCTTTTTTTTTTTTTTTTTTTTTTTTTTTTTTTGTTTTTTTTTTTTTTTTTTTTTTTTTTTTTTTTGCACATGTCCCTTTCAAAAGCGACTCATTGAAAAACGTTTTTCTACAGAGTTGCAAAATTCCTCCACTTAAGGATCCATGTCCACTTGAGTGTTGTGTGGTTAATCTCTTTCACCTTCGTAATATTTGCAAGTACTATATAAGACTGTTAGCCATCTATATCCATCAGTAGCTAACCCTCTACGGAAACTCACGGAATCCTTCCTAACAGGATAAAGATATTTCTGAAAGGCTTAAGTATTCTTAGGATTTTTTATTTTAAAATTAAAACTATGTTTTAGATGGAATAAATTAGCCGTTAAAATTAGGCTTGTTTTCTAAAATAAAAGGATTGTAATAATGATAAGTACTTTAGAACAAGATTGATTCATCTTAAAAACTAAGTTTTCTATTAAAGATTACTTGACATCTGACAAATTTCTTTTACTCTTTTCAGTTTTGTTTAGCTTTTTTATTTATTTATATATGGCATTTGTTTTTATTTATTTACTTATTCATTTAGTTTGTTTATTACTTTTGTGAAAGAGGTCTATTGTCAGTATTTGCGCTAAAGAAGGAAAACTTGTCTTTGCTGTTCGCTGAAATTATTCTCATCCTTCTGTTCTATGGCCGTTGCGGAGGCCTTTGTGGACCAGGGACGTTTCTTTTCTCTGTTGAATTATTTTCGAAATGTTTATTCTATATATATATATATTATATATATATATATATATATATATATATATATATATATATATATATATATATATATCGAGCTACAATGTCCTTTAATATCTAATTCGCTCTACCTCGGAATTAATATATTTTCTTATATAGCTTAACCGAAGGGGATTTGAATTTTTCTCGATAATAGACTTGCCTGGACCAGGCGCGAACCCATGGATCCTTTCAAATCCAGGAACGTCAGTGAAGCTTTTCCTACTACACCACCGCTTCACTCACGTTCCTGGATTTGAAAGGATCCATGGGTTCGCGCCCTGGTCCAGGCAAGTCTATTATCGAGAAAAAAAAAAATTCCCTTCGGTTAAGCAATATATGAAATATATTAATTCCGAGGTAGAGCGAATTAGATATTAAAGGACATTGTAGCTCGATATATGTATATGAATCACGGAAATGTGATATGATCTAGATATATATATATATATATATATATATAGATATATATATATATATATATATATAGACATATATATACATATATATATATAATATATATATATATATATATATATATATATATTATATATAATAATATATGATATATATATATATATATATACAATATATACATATATTATATATATATATATATATATAAGATATATATAATATATATATATATATATATATATATATATATGTATATATATATATATATATATATATATATATATATATATATATATATATATATATATATATATATATATATATATATATAACAAAAACTAACAAAAATGACAGGCAATCAGGCACTGCAGTATTTTAAGCTGATTGGGATGGATTATCATAGAACAAGCATTGCAACCAGGAATTCTTGTTTTTTATTCAAAATAGACAACTATAAGTTGGCATATAGACCACCACTCTTCAATATAGAATTGCTAAGTGAGATGAAGTGATGAAAATTCTTCATAATAATGTTAATTGATACTTAGCGAAGAGAGAGAAGTAGGGCGAGGGGCCTGGTGAGGACCCAAACTAGGCGTCTACATTTCAAACATGACAACAAAATGTCTGAACGCCTACTAACGAACTTTTCCTCTTCATAATCATCAGGTATCGTATCCTGCTGATGTAAGTTCTCAGGGGGTGAATGACAACGAGTCTTGGCAAATAAGTTCACAACGAAGGACGGAAAGAAGAAATCGTTTAACTTGAAAAACTTGCCCTAGCAACATTTTCCTGGGAAAGTTGTTGGGGCATAATTTTGAAAGGAAGGAACCGGGTGTTGATGAAACGACAAAGTATCGTTATTCCGACGCACATATCTTCGTGGTTAAAAACAAATAAGTTTCGAGAATAAAACAACACCATATGAAAAGAAAAAGAAAATGAAAAGTACGAAGCCAGTGATATCTTACCTATGAGGCAAAGTGACTTGGGAGATCTGCCAATTACAGATAATATAATGGTATAGGATATTCATTACTGAGAGAGAAGAGAGAGAGAGAGAGAGAGAGAGAGATGAGAGAGAGAGAGAGAGAGAGGAGAGAGAGAGAGAGTAATTTTAGACGATGATGAATTTCATCAGCGACTCTTTACGCAAAAAATATTTTCATACATTGTATTATTTTAATGATAAATAATTTTTTTTGGTGAGTTGTTAAATTTCATGATGTTTATGTCTTATGAAAGACAAACATTTAGCACCATTACATGTACGTATAACTTCTAATGCATAAAGTGATAATAATTTTGTTTTCGAGCTTAACCTTGAATATTTCTTACGGAATACATTTGTTGAAAACTCTTGACAGGAGACATACAATTTGCGTTTGCGTATCATTCCAGCAGATAAACTCATTACGCTTTAAATGATTGAATTAACGCTGCCTGGCTTCAAAGAGAAAACATATTCTTGTCGGAGTGATATTTAAAGCGAAGGAATCGTAACTGGAACGAAAGGATATTTTGTGTACACTTAAGTAATATCTGGCACGGGATATTCACAGAAAAATCTTTATAATTTTACAGTAACTTTTCATTTAATCTGACTTGGTCATGAATTTAGATCTGGAATGTAAAGGCTGTGTCCCTTTTATTAAAAAGTCTTATTTCTCATATTTTTTTTTTTTTTACTTTATATTATATATATATATATATATATATATATATATATATAATATATAGATATATATATATATATATGTAGAGGAAAACACCCCATATAGAACTCCACTTTTCTAGCCCCGCCCCCCGCCCCCACCCCCCAAGGGGCGTGGCTACCCCCCCTCCCCCTCCTGATTGGCTCATGTACGTACTGAGGCCTAAAAAGGGGCGGGGCAAACAACCCCCAAAACCCACCAAAAGGGGCGTGGCCACCCCGACCCCATATAGACTCCACTTGTCTGGGGGGTGTGGCCACCTGACCCATATAGACTCCACTATTCTGGGGGGCGGAAAATGACTCCATAGCCCCTGACACGACCCCAATTGACTCCATTTGTATTATAAGCTCATGTACGTACATGAGCTCATTAATTGACTCCATAGTATGATAAGTTCATGTACGTACATGAGCTCAATTGACTCCATTTGTCTTACAAGCTCATGTACGTACATGAGCTCATATTAGGGGCGTGGCCTCCCCTAACCCCAAATCGACTCCACTTTTCTACCCCTGTGACGTCACATAACTATAAGGGAATAAAACCATCCATTCAACCCCCACTATTCTGGGGGGCGTGGCCAACCCCTGACCCCAAATTGACTCCATTTGTCTTACAAGCTCATGTACGTACATGGGCTCATATTAGGGGGGCGTGGCCTCCCCTAACCCCAAATCTACTCCACGTTTTCTACCCCTGTGACGTCACATAAACTATAAGGGAATAAAAACCATCCTTTCAACCCTCCACTATTCTGGGGGGGCGTGGCCACCCCTGACCCCAAATTGACTCCATTTGTATTATAAGCTCATGTACGTACATGAGCTCATAATTGACTCCATTTGTAGGAAACGTTCATGTACGTACATGAGCTCATAATTGACTCCCATTTGTCTAACAAGCTCATGTATGTACATGAGCTCATATTAGGGGGCGTGGCCTCCCCTAACCCAAATCGACTCCACCTTTCCTACCCCTGTGACGTCACGTAACTCTAAGGGATAAACCATTCTTTCAACCCCTGACCCAAATTGACTCCACCTTTCTCACCCTGTGACGTCACGTAACTCTACGGAATAAAAACCGACATTTCAAGCCCTCACCCCAAATCGACTCCACCTTTCCTACCCCTGTGACGTCACGTAACTCTAAGGGAATAAACCGACATTTCAAGCCCTCACGCCCCAAATTGACTCCACTATTCTACCACTGTGACGTCACGTAACTCTCTGGGAATAAAACCATTCTTTCAACCCCTGACCCCAAATTGACTCCACCTTTCCTACCCCCTGTGACGTCACGTAACTCTCCGGGAATAAAAACCAACATTTCAACCCCTCACCCCAAATTGACTCCCACTATTCTACCCACCCTGTGACATCACACTAACTCTGGGATAAAACCATTCTTTCACCCCTGACCCCAATTGACTCCACCTTTCTACCCCCTGTGACGTCACGTAACTCTCCGGGAATAAAACCAACATTTCAACCCCTCACCCCAAATTGACTCACTATTCTACCCCTGTGACATCACATAACTCTCTGGGAATAAACCATTCTTTCAACCCCTGACCCCAAATTGACTCCACCTTTCCTACCCCTGTACGTCACGTAACTCTCCGGGAATAAAAACCAACATTTCAACCCCACCCCAAATTGACTCCACTTTTCTACCCCTGTGATGTCACGTAACTCTACGGGAATAAAACTTGACCCCACCCCACCCCACCCCAAATAGACTCAGTTCACTGTTTTTTGCGACTCATGTCCCTTTCAATTGTTTTCAAAGTAACTGGGACGTTTACCTCATCCTCCTCCTATAAAATCTCTAAATTTAAATATATGCACATTGCGAATATACTCTCTCTCTCTCTCTCTCCCTCCCTCCTCCTCTCCTCTCTCAGCCGTTACATTTTGTTTTATATATATTATATATATATATATAGATATATATATATATATATATATATATATATATAATATATATATATATATATATATATATAGATATATATATACACACACAGCTGCTTAGATATTCAGAGTATCATGATAAAAGGATATTTGGCGACTGACTTCATCCACATGTGATATCTCCCCCAATAACC
This sequence comes from Macrobrachium nipponense, assembly GCF_015104395.2. Taxonomy (NCBI): domain Eukaryota; kingdom Metazoa; phylum Arthropoda; class Malacostraca; order Decapoda; family Palaemonidae; genus Macrobrachium; species Macrobrachium nipponense. Next base: position 62,302,008 of record NC_061097.1, on the reverse strand, counting down.
ATATCAGAGTCAATGTTATCTGATGATGAATCACGCACACACACACACACACACACATACACACACACACACATGAAGAAACGAGACCTTATCGCCATATTTGCCCAGCTGACTTCACCCCAAAGTGAAATTTTATTTATCATAGAATTTGAGTCATAATCTAGGTGGCGAACACAAGGACAAAGGTACACATTTCAATTTTGTTTATTTATTATACCGAGTTTGAAAGAGGTTGAAAAATCAAATTACAGACGGAATTGTTATTTTATATTTATAACCAATCCTAAATACAGGGGAATGAATTAATATTCCATACAAATACATACATTAGAAAAAAAACAAAAATGTACAAACACGAAACGCAATAATATACGCATTCGCTTTTTCAAAAAACAATACTTCAACGAAACATACGGCTACTATATATTTTCTAAATTGTTCCTTCACATCACAGCCCTCAGTATATACCACCAAACATCTTCTCCAGCACTTTCCCGACCATGTATCGAAGACGACGACGTTTCATCTAACACCTCAAAGCTTTTAAATTTAGCTAACAAGTTTTCACTAACTTGTACGAGGAGGTTGATGAAGCCATGGCGAGAGTTCACGTCTTGATGTGACAATCCTTCAAGAGATAATGAGCTCCGAAAGACCCTCAACCCGAGAACTCTCTATCACAATCACTGATTACAAAACCATTGTGGACGAAGCATCAAGTCTTATCATTCCCTCCCGCCAAAGGTCATCCACACATGACTCATTTTATCAAAATCAGTATCACGTGACTAAACAGCTCCGATATCATTGTTTCCTAAAATGTTAATAAGCCACACACACATCGCCATCTTGTTTTCGCATGTCCCGCCCTCACCTTCCCACCCCCTCCTCCTCCTCCTCTTCCTCCTCCTCCTCCCTTTTCCCCATATTTCGCCACATTTCGATTGTTTTTCTATGGCTATATTCCTTAACATCCAATCTAATTAACCCCGCCATTTCAATGAAGTAGCGATAATTCGAAATATTATCAACGTGGGTTTTTTTATTCCCTTGAAATTCTCGAGCTATATCTAAAATATTATAACCTGCGAGCGGATGAGTTAAATCTCCTTCTTCATTCCATTCAACCGTGTTAGAATCTTGTAAGTGCTTAACAAAAGCCGTAACGTATGACTTTTGAGGTTCTTTAAAAAATATTGGAATAATACCTGTTAAATCGGGATTGCTCTTTTTGCGAGTCATGTCCCCTTTAATTGTTTTCAATGTAATGGGGGCGTTTACCACCTCCCCTCCAGTCACTGCACCTACATTTTCTTTAAGAGGAGGAGGAGGAGGTCCCGTGAGCGATATAGCCAGCATAGGTGGTTTTTGGATATTAAGGGAGACGTGTCCGCTACTACTAACAGCTGCCGTATCCAACTTGCCAGTACCCTCCAGGCTATTAGTATCACCATCACAAACCTCTTTTCTATTCATTAACCTCTCGTAGGTAATGGCAGGATAACGTAAAACTCCTTCATTTTTAATTAAAAAGACTCCCTACCAAACTCGCAGCAATAGGCAATAAAACCGATAGAATAGTCCCCCCTTTACGACTTTTCAGTATATTTTTCTTCTTAGATATGGACGTTGTTTTCAAGGACACAAGATGAATTTCTCGTCTACAATTTCTTAAGTGTTTAATAAACTTCTTATCTTGAGTTAGATTACCACAAAGAAAATTTCTAAAAATTTCCGAGAGAGTAGACACCAAACCACCGTTTAAGATGGGAATAACTTTACTTCTTTCACTGGGTGATAAACAGAGATGAATAAAATAAAGTTTTTATTTTTACGTATTAAAGGTTGCTTACGGTTCATATCCGTACAATTTGAGATTCATCAACCCAGGAATTGAATTGACTCGGATAACCTTTCCAATGAACGTAATATTGAGTTTTATTATCTTTCCTCCTCCTTCCCAGAATAGTGATATCATACGTTTCTGGTAGATTTGTGCGAATTAATTCTTCACGATAAAATACGCCCTTTATTTCTTCTTCACCCGCTAAATCTGCCAAGAAGTATACGACCGGATTTTGCCTTGTATCCACTTTTCGGATTTTAAAAATTCCAGAGTACTTTTGAATTGTATATCCCCTCCTAAAAATTGCGTTGCGACGCTCATCGGCAATACGTACAACGTCTCCAACATCAAGAGCGAAATGGCGGGAGGATTAACGAGAACAGCCTTTTTTATACATACTCGAGAATTGACGTTTCAATGTCATCTCTATCCGTTAATGCGTGAACCTCTTGCGCGGGTGCGACCCAAACTTCTATGTATGATTATAACTGAACAATGTCGCGCAAGACGTTAATGTATTTTAAAGGTATTCTTAGTGTGAGATATCTATATATACGACCCTTAATAGTTCCTTATGACTCTTTCAGCTATAGAGAGGATTTTATTTCTCTCGAATAAACGCTATATATATATTTTTACTATCTAGATATTCTCTGACGTGTTTGTTATAATATTCCCTACCCTCATCGCTATTCAAACGTGAAATTCCCAAAAATTCGGTAGATTCGATAACCTTCTTCAAAGCGCGACGCATAGTAACACCATCCTTCTTTTTCAAGGGAACAATTTGTAGATATCTGGAAAACACGTCAATAAAGACTAGCAAATATTTAAACCCATTATTATACCGAGCTAATTTGGACATACAGCTGAAATCGGTGCTCGCTATTACTCTCGGTTTTAGGTGACATGATTTTTCTTCTGGGAAATTTTTTTCGAGTGACTTTATGCAGTGTGTAAGACTTTTTGTCCACGTAAGAATTCTTTAACATTTTCACGAGTAATTTGGCTATTCAGATTTTCGCTACTCTGAATTAAGAGTCCACCCCGCTGAAACTACCCACACCCCGTGCATCTCCGTACAAAGTTTTTAGCAGTTTTATCCGTTCTTTATCCATTTCCCCATGACTAATTCACATAATTTATACAGATATATGTTTGAGGTTATTCCCCTTTTCTAATGTTTTAAAGAGTCATGGGTCACGCATATCTGGCGAGTGTTTGATATTAAATTGTCCCCTCCCCATCCTCCTCATTAAGACACGAGGGAGGTTGTTACTACGTGTGGGAGGGTTATCCCGGAGTACAACGTACGCTTCTAACGCTGTAACGACACAGTTGTACCCGGACTGAATATTGATAACCTGATCACTACCGCGGACTCCCTTGGGATACACCTTGAAGTTATTAATATTCACTAACTCACGCCTCGTGATATGAAGGTTCAACCCTATCCAGCGAGGTCATACACCAACCCGAACCCTCAGTACGGTTGAGTCTCTCTTCCAAGTTATTAGCTATAAACTCAATAGCCTCCTCCAGGGAGTCATAGATCGAGTCAATCGTAGTGAGGGTGGGTGGAGTACATACATAAAAAGCACTTTTTTCATTCATGTCGCCTAGCATCCTCACGCTGGTGATAATAACGCACAAGTATAGCATAGCCGAGCGAATACCTCTTTCAAGGAAGTTACTGTGCACATCTTCGCATAATCGGGCTATGCTACTACTTAACTTCATTGCCACGTCAATGTGTGACCCTACTGCAGCCGCATAATGAATGGTACTCACTACCTTATTACCCTCCGTTCTTTCCCTCGTGAGTGAAGATCCCTTCTGGTTCCTACACCTCCACCAACGCGTGATGTTTATTTATTATTACTCCCCATCAAATCTTCATCTAATGAGAAGTCTTCAGCGAAGGGATGTGTAAAGATCATTTTAAATAAGCACCGGAGTGAACGTGTATGATAATAATAATAATAATAATAAAATAATAATAATAATAATAATAATAATATAATAATAATAACAACTGCAAACCGCAATGATAATAATAACAACAACAACAACAATAATAATAATAATAATAATAATAATAATAATAATAATAATAATAATAATAAATAATAATATTTTACCTGGATCGGGAGGGTGGTGAGGATGATTCATCATGGCGATTAGAGGCTTGGACATTTTCTTTAATGACGTGACAATCTGTGTATAACAAATTCATGAATGGTGTGACTAACATGAACGTGGAGGTTTTTATGTACATATATTTATAAACCCGATGCCATTGTTAGTCATACAGTCTACATTCAACATGTGTAGCGATCACATCATATACGTGAATAGCAATGCCTGTATAGGTACATTTCCAGAAAATCGGGTGTGTAAAGTACAATAGGTTAGCCATCCCTATATCATTACCGAAAGGAGTGGAATATGAAGTGGGGCTAGTGGGAGTCATTCTCCCGAAATTATATTACGCTATTAAACCAGGAGACGATTTTACTATTCAATTTAACGCGATCTATAACGAGTCCGATGGGAAACGCGTTTATACGTATATTTATAAGTCCATTCGGTTTGTTGGGTGGTGATATGAATGTCATGACTAGAGCGTTTAATACGGAAATTATTGAACAATTATCTGAATTTTACGGTGAGCATATTCGCGGAGCTATCCGCAGGGACGGTTTATTCTCATGGAATGATGACACGAAGAGAATGAGCATTCCACATATCGATGCAGGAGCGGCCAAAGTTGATATGATTGATTCAATTACGATTAAACTCAGTGCTAAAGCAGCTAATATGTTTGGTTTCAATGAAAAAGTAAGGGGATTTAATATACAGTTCGGTGCGTTGAGACCTCATCACGGTAGAAATATATTCCATCAAGGCGTTGAATACGTTTACCTGTATTCGGGTATTGTTCAACCTACCATCTTGGGTGATAAAATGGTTAATCTCTTAGACTGCTTCACGTTAGGATGTGCATGTGGTAAAGGTCCGCATAATGCCATTTATAAACCTTTAAATACCATTGACGTATTGGATTACATTACTATCGATGTCTCGGATCAGAACGGTGAAGAAATAATGTTTACTGAAAATGGGGTTCTATCGTGCAGTCTGCATATAAGACCTAGATAAAACGCTATCGAACTTTTCTTATAAATACCATACGTGACATATACCCGTCATAGTATTTAACCGACATGGCTGGTGAACACACCATATATTTGAGCAGTCTCGGCTGTTTAGATACGTATACCAAAAATACACCTTCGAAATTTGCCAATAGATTACCTACACCTATATTATTACCTAACGGGGTTGAATATGAAGTAGGTTTAGCTTCGATCATGTTCCCGGGGAGTTATTACGCTATATTATCCAAAGATGATTTATTCACTCTCGAATTTATTACAGAGCGTCATAAACGTGATAGGCATATACATATTTGTATAGACCGAGAATAGCAATGTTAGCGGGGGATATGAAGAGACTCGTGAGAGCTCTTAATAAGGACATGTATGATTATTTGAAAGTTTATTACGGTGATAATTTCATAAATTATTTTAATAGTAACGGTATATTTCATTGGGATGAAGATTTAAGGAGAATTACTATACCACCGTATCAAGAGAGAGGAATTGAGAACCGGGGACGTTAAAAGTATATACGTCAAATTTAGCGGAAAAAGCCGCGAAATTATAGGTTTTCATATTAATACCGGTTATGAAATATATGGCGGGCGTGAACTGAATGAACACATTTCCCTTGATTCTCTACCTGATAATTGTGGGGTAGATTATATATATGTGTATACAGATATAGTTCAACCGACGAATTTTGGCGGGAGACTAGTAAAATATATTGGACTGTTTTACTTTAGCAAGTGTAGAGGAAAAGGAATACATAATACAGTCTACAATTGTTGAACACGAACATCTTGGATCGGTCAGATTCTATTCTTATCACGGATCAAAATGGTCACCTTTTACATTTCACTAAAGACTCGAGTGTTACTTGCCTGCTCCGTATAAAACCTAGAGGAAAATTAGATGAATAGGTGCGTATATAATTCAATGTTCACCCTTGGCATTCCTTATTCGTGATCGTAACACCCTCGAGTGAACTAGAACTTGCGAATCAAGCTCCACTTAAATTGTTTGGGAATAGTATAAACAGTAAAATGAGAGTGTTATTCGCGCCTCCTTCGGAGGCGGAATTTAAAAAACTATTTTTATCAGACCCTTTATTAAGGAGAGGAGCGGGATTTGAGGATATTTCCGTTTTCTATCCCCGCGCAGAAGGGGAAGCGGTTTTTTTCGGCCATAAGTGGCATTGCCCGTAAAGTGCTTCCTTTTCTATTTAATGCCGCGAAAACCTTCAGTAATGAATTCGTAGATCTGTGTTATCTGATATGGTAAACAGCGGTTTACCTTTAAAAGAATCCATAAAACGAAATGGTATAAGGGCCCTCAAAACTACTGGACAACGAATTTTAAGCGGTACTGGAAGGAGAAGGAGAACGAGACAGAAGAAAACAGTGAAACGATTAGTTAGACGGTCGAGTGTGGGAGGAAAGAAAAAACGGAGGAAGAGGAAGGGCACACGAGTTAAATCTAGGAGTAAATATAATAAGGACGTGTACGATCTTTTGTAACTCATTCATCAATGACATTCGGCGGGTACGCACTCGTTCTACCTTCATCTAAAATTATATAAAACACAAAACATGGCTAGCGTAGTTCCTAACATACCGGAATGGTAAATCAAGTTCCTGTTTCATCGTATATTGCGGGGTATATCAGAATGTTCCCGAATGTTAATACACAGAGAATTATTGAAACTTCAATTAATTCAAAGGAAAGACTGGATTTACACCTTGCAATATTTCCATAAATTCAAGTTCTATCTGATAAATATATAGAATTCGCGTAAGGGGTGGCAGGTCTTTCTTAGATTTGTCAAGTATAGCTTTAGAGTTATATATCACAATAGATAGGGACAACACGCAATTAGCGGATGATGTCCATGTGTCTGTCATTAATTGTATTAGTAATACATTATTTAAATCCGCTTCCGTTTTTCTTGAATGAAAAGTTGGTGGAATCCTGTCCGGTATTTAACTATCAATCATATATCAAAAATGTTGAAATGATAAAACCCTCGGCATTACCTACCACCGGCCGGGCGGGTTTTTATACGATGACTATCATGTAACACACGGGTAACTCGGCAATTTACTGCCAATACCTTCGGTCAAACCAGCAGGTGGGAGACGAAAGTTATGGGTGACATTAAAACGAGGGGCGTGCATACATATTTTCCACTTCTTATTTGGATATAGCGACTATAGAACATGTATTTACTGGATTCGGTTGATTTTGAGACTTAGACTCGAATTAGCAAATAATAACTGGGTTATGGGCGCCCACACAGACGGACATTTAAACGTGCTGAATATAGAAAAGGCTTAAATTATGGATTGATAGAGTTACCCACATTATAACGCAATGTCGGCTTTAAATGAAGCGATAGCTGTTAATCCTATACAATTATATATTTGATAAGACTTTATACAAGACGTACGTTATTAGGCAAAATGAAAATTCGATTTTAATTGATCAGCCTTTTAACAGTTGTATACCTGAAAAAATCACTTTGGCCATGATTGATATGGAAACATTTTCAGATGATACGCGACCAATAGTCTATATTTTCAATCTTTCGATTTAAATAATATACATATTACCGTTAATGGGAATACTGTATATAATATTCAATGGTAGTTTCCCCAATACCATCATGCAAGTTATATCACGAGACGCAGAAAAGTATAGAGGGTGGCGGTGATTTGTAATCTGATCACTTATGATAGTTTTAAAAATGGTAGAGCTAGTTTACTGCTTTAATTTTGTGGTGGAAGATGTTGAAGATTCCATGCCAGTGGAAATTTCGGCAAACCTTCGAATATCGATCAGGCTGGGTACGGCTACGAACCTAACCCTTGCATTATTTTACTTTTCGGGGAATACCAAGGGTATTTTAACGGTGGATGCGGATAGGGTTATTCAGTGTGATGGTTAGGGGTTTAAATGGAATGGATACAAAAGAAATTGAAATAAGTTTAAAAGGTTCACTCGGTGACCGGGTTAAATATTTAGGTGTGTTCGCTTCGGATGAAGTAGGATTATTGACATTGCCAGAAAGTAGAATTAACCTTTAGTTTTTTTTTTCTAATACATTATCTTCGTCTACTGATATAATATTGTTGGTCCATTGGGTATGTTTTTACGTGGAAAAATCACTAGAAATATAATCTTCTTTTTTGATAGTTATGGTATAAATCCAAAAAGTTTATTCGAATGACTTCTCTAAATTTATATATGCGCATCCCGAATATAACCTCTATCGCCTAATAAAACAAATACAACCTGATAAATCGTACAAGTGCGGTCTTTACGTTAGTTTTTTTGTTCATTGCGTGAGTCACCTTGGTGTGAAAGCCAGTATTATCCTTAATACAAAACTGTATTCTATTCACTCGTTTGGGAGGTAATGATAAATGGATAACGGGATATTATTTTAAATATTTGAAAAAGTTTAAATGTTCACATTGGGAGGTCGGGGTCAAACGTGCTATTACGTACAAGGAATGTCTCCGCATCTTGAACAACTAAGGTAAATGCATATTTTTCTTTGATTTTTATATTACTCCATTTACCAAATTCTATTAAGGATATATTCTATATATGTATCATACACCTTCAATCACATGACTTTTTTACTTATTTCAGGATGAGCTGTGAGAATCATTCGCCATGAACGTCGGTGTTAAACTGCTAAGACGTCTTAGTCGTTTCCTCTTAAACGTTTTTCGGCATATTCAGGTTAAAATAAGATACACGTGGAAGTTATATTGGGATGCGTGCTGAGACGGTCTGACAGCGATTAGTGTATTGAATTTGTAAACTCTTTATGTGGTCAATAAATCCTTATGAATAATTATATAGGTGTTTTTACTATGCCCATAATGCATTTGAACGTAAAAACAGAGAAACGGAGAAAAAGAGTGCGTGTTTCTATGGAATCAGGAACTATTATTAAAAAATAAATATAACACATCGGTTTTTACATACCTTCACCGTATGCTCGTTTCCTTCAGTAGTGGGTGGTGGCGAAGTTGGTCGGGGGTTGCACTGTTGTGGGCTGCCAGTGGTAGTTGTTGCATCTCCTGCTACTTCTTCTTCTTCTCCTGCTTCATGGTCATGACCGTTTTCACCTTCCTAATAAATGAGTTTTGGGGCTCCAACCATAATAGTAATGGTGTCTGACTTGAGTGGCTACTTCGTCGGCTGACAGTTCACTGCTAGAGTTATTTCCCATATCTGAAAGGAAGGAATAATGACTTGTTTTATATATTCCGCTTCTTTAACGGGACAGGGTATTTTATAAGAATATCTATTCCATATACAGATGAATCTTATTGCTGTTTTTAATATTTACTTATACTATATGTTCAAGTAAATGGAAAGTGTTTTATATGCTACTTACTGAATAGTGACGGAGGGAAATGACGTTTCGGTCAAGAGAAATACTTGTAGGGACGGATGGGTCGGTGTGTTGCACTTACTCTATACACTTTGGGTAGGAATAACATCAATTTTCCTTGTCGGTTTGTATTTATGGTGTTCAGTTGGAAGTAATAATCAGATGTGACATATGGTGTTTCGATGAAGTATTGTATTCCAAAGATGAAGTTCACGCCTTGTAGCGATAGAATTTATCCCCCATTGGAGGAAAGATGTTGTGGAAGTTTTTATATATGAGTCATATGTGTGTGTGTCTGTGTGTGTGGACGGCCTTTGTCGTGAGGAAATGATAAGACTTGTTTATTCGTGTCTGCGAATCATGGCTGGAGTGATACTGATTTTGATAAAAATGAGTCATGTGTGGATGACCTTTGGGGTGAGGGAATGATAAGACTTGTTTATTCATGTTAGTCTGAATCATTGCTGGGAGAGGCTTGATGCTTCGTCACAACAGGTTTGTAATCAGTAATTGTGATAAGGGGTCTTGGGTAGCGGGGCTTTCGTAGTTCATTATCTCTTGAAGGATTGTCACATCAAGACGTGAACTCTCGCCATGGGCTTCATCAACCTCCTCTTGCAAGTTATTGTTTTTCGGAACTTGTCCGAAAATAAGTTCAGGAAGAGGAATAGTGTTTAGTAGTGGCCACTAACTGTGCGACATGCAGGAATTACGGTGTTGTGGCGGACGTCATTCGAGCGTATCCATATGCCGAATTGGCAGGTTTCGATATTCTCGCACTGGTGAATCATATGCCTGTCTTCATGATAGGGGTATTGAAGGTCCGACCATTGTGAAAAGACCTAAAAGAAAATCACATCTTGGGTATGGCGACGAAGAAAGTTGATCTACCCACCATAGCTACCTTATTAACACACGGTATTGGTGCCCCATTGAAGATAATGAATACGCGCAAAAAAAAGAGTGTGGCTTTATTCCAAAGATGAAGATCACGCCGATCGTTTGGGCA
>NC_061097.1:62276581-62286581 GCF_015104395.2 Macrobrachium nipponense | reverse complement strand
TAGGATTTGTCCTGCTGCCCAGACTTTTCGCTTACTCGGGGAGTAAGCCTATTTTATTGTTGTTCTTGTTCTTGTTGGGGGATAGGGATGTCCAATGGAAGAGCCTAGAAAGATCTGAGGTGTTTCTGTTTAAGTTTATTGATTTATTATGAATGAAAGGGTAAAAAATAATATGATATTAAACAGTAAAGAAAAATTGTCTATTAAAATATATCCTGTTTATTTTAATTTTTTTTAGTGAAAGAAGGTTCTATTTTACCTTAGATTTTACCACATTCGGATTTATTTAGTGTACTGAATTTAGACTTTTTCTGTTCAAGTATTTTTTTGTTTCCATTTATTAGTGAGAACATATAAATGTATTTAATTTGTGTCCTTTTTATTTGATCCTTGATGTTAGTATAAATAGTACTAAGTATGAGTATTAATTACGAAGACCACTTCACGTTAAGTTAGGAATATAATGTTTACAACTTTATGCGTGAGAGGAAAATCTTGCATGGATCTCGAATAAGCTGCAGCTAATTTTTTTTTTTATTGTTACTTTATTCAGGGATCCAGAGTAGACTATATCTGGCAACAAAGTGAAAAAAAAAGATATTTATTTCTACTATCATTTGAAGGTCGCTTACGTTTTTAATAGTAGAGGGGTCCTTTTATTATAAGAAATTCACGCTTCCAGAAACGCGACAAGAGAAAAAGGGTTTGCAGCTTTCAAAGGACGTCAAATACCAATATGTCATGAAACGGTATTATTCAATTTCTTTTTATATATTCATCCAGACATCGTTTCATTTAACTTTACAAAGCAATAACTAATATTATCTTACCATTTTGTTCTGACGTATACATGGATACGTTGTGAAAACCTATTTTGGTGAGTCTTTCATTTAAAAAGCCAATGAAATTATTATTTAATATGGTAACTACCGGACAATACACACGAACTTACATTCAGTTAAATGTATTACGAACATTGAATATTATTGTGCAATCAATATTAAGAAGCTCCATTTATTATAGAAAAATAATACTACTACACTACTACTACTTACTCTAAGAAAAGCAAATATTTTTAATCTGTACTCACACCCATGAAAATACTATACATCCTCTAAAGAACTTGAAAGAAGGGGAAAGGGGAGGTGGGGAAATGTAAACTTGTGCGGTGATTGGCCGACACTTGACGGCCGCCTTATGGGGAAAAATGCTGATTTGATTAGAACTGACTACCCGCTTAGTGACGCGCGCTCTCATTGGCTCACTCCTGAGCTGCGCACGTACGTCCTTGTGGTTCTAACTGAGCCCTTATGAGGCTGTAACCTCCGCGCGACACAACGTTCATTTCATGTACACAAATCGATAATTCCTACTGCTCAAGTAGGGATTTCGACCTTTTTAGAAACTCCTGAATAGCATAGAAATGCAACAAATGACAGAGGAAACGTTTGCCAAATCTACTGGTACGCCTAACTCAATATTGGTGGGGGTGGCGTTTACAACTATGTGGTTCTGAGGCCCTCATATATATATATATTATGTATTATATAATATATATATATATTATAATATATATATATATATATATATATATTACATTATAAACATTATAATTTAGATAGATATGTGTATCAATGACAATAGTTTGAACAGTAGTAACTTGATCCCCTCTCTCCGCATTCCCCCAAGAAGGAATATTGTTCACATCCATAATTTCATAAATTAATCAGCAATTATTGAGAGAAAATATTCGGTCAATATCAGGCTCCTTGTTTCTCATAGTACTGATTGGAAAAGTTAGCTTCTGAAAAAAAAGCTAGTTATCAGAGACAATGCATAAAATTTCCCACTCTTATGTATCAATAGTAATGAAACATGAGGATAGATTACAAATCCTCAATTCTGGTAATTATCAACATTACCTGTAAATATTAATCTACCTCTTTTTCACCGCTATCCTTACATTAAAGGGTCGGTTGCCTGATGCGCCTTCTCTGCTACCTTCTATGAAAGACATCATCCTCCCCCAAAACCAAAACCTCTCTATCCATGTTTTCCTTCATTTTATCTCGCCATCTAATCCTATGTCTCCCTCTCGATCTTCTCCTCTGACAGGTTTCTTCCCAGTCCCTCTTCACTCCCTCCTCGTCATCAATCCTTAAAAAATGCCCTTACCATCTCAGTCATGACTATTATCACCTAATGTTATTTTTACTTAGCCTGCAAACAATCTTTTGTGAGGTTTTGCAACATTTTCTTTGTATTTCTTCATAATTTATCTCTGTAATTATAGGTGGTTGTTTGGGCAGTGCCCTAGCATGGTGGGTGAGGGGGCGCACTACTTTGTCTGGGCCGGCAGTTTGGGGGGCCCGTGGTAGCAGCTTATTTATTTCAACTTTTTTCCTTTTCATAGAATAAACAAAATCAAAGGATGAAGAATATTCAAGGTACCCATGATCCCCTAGTATCATTATTATTATCATTATTATTATTTCTGTCGAAAATAATGGCGGATTCAGCTGCGTTAATTTTATTCAGGACTTTCTCAAGTCTCCTCATTGTTGATTTTTCAGTATTGCTTAGACTGGCAGGCGATGTGCCAATGGAGGACATGTCCAAAAACGGTGGATTCAACGGACAATTCAACACACAAATACATAATTCTCTCTCTCTCTCTCTCTCTCTCTCTCTCTCTCTCTCTCTCTCTCTCTCTCTCTCTTTCATGCTATTTCTTGCTCTTTCTTCTTATTTTCTCGCATCGTTTCGACTCAGGCTCTGCCGGTCATCTTCCAGGCGAAGGTATAAAACACTGCAGGACTCCTAACAGCATTCGTCCAACTCCAACCTTTGCCTGGATGGTGCCCAGCAGAGCCTGAGTCGAAAAGTTGTAAGAAAAGGAAGAAACAGCAAGAAACAGCAGAGACGAGCAGAAGAGAGAGAGAAGAGACGAGAGAGAGAAGAGAAGGACAGAGAGGAAGAGAGAGAGAGAGAGAGAGAGAATTTATGTACTTTTATGCAGAATAATAATTGTCCCTTGAAGCCACCGTTTTTGACATGTCCTCCATTGGCACATTGCTTGCCAGTCTAAGCTATACTGAAAAATCAACAATAAGGAGACTTGAGAGAGTCCTGTATTAAATTAACGCAGCTGAATCAGCAATGATTTTCAACAGATGTTGTTTAAAAGACGGTCTTCTTTCCAACTATTATTATTTTTATTATTATAAATTATTATTATTATTATTTTGTTAAAAATAAAAACTGACTGCTGCTTCAGCACTATTAACCTTATAAAGAGTCTTCTCTATCTTTCTGATGACGGCTTTCTCGTTGTTGCTTAGACTGGCGAGCAACGCACCAGTCTAAGCAACAACGAGAAAGCCGTCATCAGAAAGATAGAGAAGACATAAGATTAATAGTGCTGAAGCAGCAGTCATTTTTAACAAAACATGTCACGAGAGGGTCTCCTTCCGAAATATTATTATATTATTATTTTTTTTTTTTTTTTATTTATTTATTTATTTATTTTTTTTTTTTTGCTCTATCACAGTCCTCCTATTCGACTGGGTGGTATTTAGTGTGGGGTTCCGGGTTGCATCCTGCCTCCTTAGGAGTCCATCACTTTTCTTACTCTGTGCGCCGTTTCTATGATCACACTCTTCTGCATGAGCCCCGGAGCTACTTCAGCCTCTAGTTTTTCTAGATTCCTTTTCAGGGATCTTGGGATCGTGCCTAGTGCTCCAATGATTATGGATACAATTTCCACTGGCATATCCCATATCCTTCTGATTCTATTTTCAGATCTTGATACTTATCCATTTTTTCTCTCTCTTTCTCTTTCAACTCTGGTGTCCCATGGTATTGTGACATCAATGAGTGATACTTTCTTCTTGATTTTGTCAATCAACTTTTGCACGTATCACCCTATCTGTTCTGATACCATAGTCCCAGAGGATCTTTGCCTGATCGTTTTTCTATCACTCCTTCAGGTTGGTATTTGTACCATTTATTACTGCAAGGTAGCTGATGTTTCTTGCAAAGACTCCAGTGGAGGGCTTTTGCCACTGAATCATGCCTCTTTTTGTACTTGTTCTGTGCAAGTGCCGGACATTTGCTTGCTATGTGGTTTATGGTTTCATTTTTCATATTGCACTTCCTACATAAGGGAGAGATATTATTTCCGTCTATCATTCTTTGAAAACATATCTGGTTCTTAGGGCCTGATCTTGTGCCGCTGTTATCATTCCTTCAGTTTCCTTCTTTAGCTCTCACCCTCTGTAGCCATTGCCACGTGTCATCGCTGGCTAGTTCTTTAGTCTGTCTCATGCATTGTCCGTGCATTGGTTTGTTGTGCCAGTCCTTTGTTCTGTTTGTCATTCTCCTGTCTCTGTATATTTCTGGGTCTTTGTCTACTTTTAATAGTCCTTCTTCCCCTGCACTCTTTAGCCACTCGTCTTCACTGGTTTTCAGATATTGCCCCAGTGCTCTGTTCTCGATGTTGACGCAGACCCTCTATGCTTAGTAGTCCTCTCCCTCCTTCCTTTCGTGTTATGTATAGTCTGTCCGTATTTGCTTTTGGGTGTAGTGCATTTTTTTATTGTCATGTTTCCTGGTTTTCTGATCTATGCTGCGTAGTTCTGCCTTCGTCCATTCCACTATCCCTGCGCTGTATCTGATTACTGGCACATGCCCATGTGTTTATGGCTTTTATCATATTTCCGGCGTTGAGTTTTGACTTGAGTATCGCCTTGAGTCTTTGCATATATTCTTTCCTGATCGTGTCCTTCATCTCTTGGTGTTTTATATTCCCTCCTTCCATTATTCCCAGGTATTTGTATCCAGTCTCATCTATGTGTTTGATGTTGTTCCCATCTGGTAGCTTTATCCCTTCAGTTCTTGTTACTTTGCCCTTTTGTATGTTGACTAAGGCGCATTTTTCTATTCCAAACTCCATCCTGAGTACCCAGATACAATCCTTACAGTCTGGATTAGGGTATCTATTTCCTTGATGCTCTTACCATACAGCTTGATGTCGTCCATGAACATCAGATGGTTAATTCTGTTGCCTCTTTTCTTGAGTTGGTACCCAGCATTCATCTTCTGTAGTACTTTTGTCATGGGAATCATGGCTACTATGAAGAGTAGTGGGGACAGTGAGTCGCCTTGTAAGATCCCTCTCCTGATATTAACCTCTGCTACTCTTATTCCAGAGCTTGTAAGTATTGTATTCCAGTTGAGCATTGTATTTTTGAGGACGCTGATGGTTATTTTCCTCTGCCCCATATATTTTCAGGCATTCTATTAGCCATGTGTGGTGGTGTCATGTCGTAGGCTTTCTTATAGTCTATCCATCCCATGCTTAGGTTGGTTTTCCTTCTCCTACTGTTCTTCATTACCATTTTGTCTATCAGGGGCTGGTCTTTTGTGCCCCTACACTTCCTTCTGCAGCCTTTCTGTTGGTGGAGGATGGTGTTTGTCTCCTCTAGGTAGTTGTATAGCCTTTCACTGATGATACCTGTTAGTAACTTCCACATTATTGGTAGGAAAGGCGATAGGCCTGTAGTTACTGGCATATTCCCTTACTCTTGTCTTTTTGTACTAAGGATGACCTTCCTGTGGTCATCCATTTGGGTGCATGGTGATTTGAGATACAATGCTGGAGTTGTTCTGCTATTCGTGGGTGTAGGGCCTTGAAGTTTTTGAGCCAGTATCCATGGACTTCATTGGGACCTGGGGCTTTCCAGTTTGGCATTTTCTTTAGTTGGTGTTTGACTGTGTCTCGTGATCTCTGTGAATCTTTGTTTTATTCTCCCTGTTTCTTCTTCCTTGACTTCCTGGAGCCATGCTTGCATGTTTGTTGTGTGATACCGGAATGCTCCATATATGTTTTCCCTGAGTCTCTTACTTGGTTCGGCTTCAGGAATTTCTGGTGGTTGTCTTCTCTTAGTTGGCTGTATAGTCTTTTCTGGTTGGTTCTGAATAGTTTGTTCTGTTTGTATCCCTTATTCCTGTTCATGTACCGTTGGATCTTATGTGCTTTGGCTTTAAGCCTCCGTTTTACATCTTCTATTGTGTTGTTTGGTCCCCTCTCTTGTACTTTGTATTTCTCGTTCAGTTCCTCCCTTGTTTTCATGCATCTTAGCCTTTTTTTCTGCCATCTCTTTCAGTTTACTCAAGTCAGATCTCATCACTATGATTTGGTTTTCCAGGCGCCTTTTCCAAGGAGGGTGCTGTTTTGGTTTCTGTTGGGTTGGTTGTGCTGGTGGTGTTGGTGTTCGTATCCCCATCAGTTCTGCTACTAATCTTGCTCCTGCATATGCCAAGTTATTTGTTTCTGTGATACTGGTGGTGAGTATTATGCCCATTATTTCATTGACCTCACTTGTTATTATTATTATTATTATTATTATTATTAATTATTATTATTATTATTAACTGATGATCAACTATATTTTAGGTACTTCCACTTACTCTATCAATAAATTCATACCAACTCATTGAGTTTGATATATCCCTATTATTCAATTTAAGCCTGTAGTTAGACGCTTTTGAACTGTGTGAAGACTGGGATGGAGGTGATGGTGTAAGGCTCCCAGGGGTAGAGGGAGAGTGCGGGGTACAGGAGGGGCCCAGTTTTTATGCAAGTACCGGGGCTGACAGGGGGTCTCTCCTCCTACCTGCTTGACTCTTATATCTCGATTGATTGAAGTCGCTTAAAAGGTGAAACCCTGCAAAAGAAAATAGAAAAAAAAGCATAAGATAAGAATCAAATGAATGACACCAGTACCACCTCACGCTAATCATAGTTTCTTTGAACAATATCGTACATTTCTCAACTTTTAATTCTTGTCTATAGCGTATGATAATTAAAAACATAACTCTTACTTTAATTAGTCATTCAAACTATAAAAAAAAAAACCATTCCAGTAATATAGAAAAACAGCAGAGCTTAATTGACTTATAAGTCCTTTTATCAGAAAAATCAAGTGAAGATACGAATATTCCTTTTAGATATGGCTTCATCATTATTTCCCCCTTCCATGATAAAGACTTATGGATCATATCGGTGTATAAATTTTGCGGTAAAAGACACATTTTCTCTTTACACGAGGTTTTTTTTTCTTTATTAATACATTATGACCAAATATGAAGATACATTTGTGTATTATTTTCGCAAATTCTGTAAACGTGCAAAGAAATAGACAAAAAGAAAATTATGTTTTAGAGGCATTTTCATCAAAATACATAAGATGTCAAAAGTAACAATCATAAGAAGTAATGAAGAACATCTGATTTAAATAATGTTTTATTTATTTATTTATTTTATTAACTTTCGCTTGATATTTACAAAATTTTCTTCGCCATTTCCCAGATAAAATTTGTGTCCTTTTTTATCATTGGCAGTTTTACTAATGTGAAGAATTATATACTTAGATAGTTTTATAGCTATAAGTTTTTATATACAGAGAGAACCAACGAAAGAAGTATACCAGGTTTGTGTACTTTTGGCAAGCCGTACATTCAGCCAGGGTTTGATCTAGTTGCATGTAAGTCTGTCCTGTGATTCACATTTTGTCTTCATGACAAGCTTCCTTCAGGACAGGTTTAACTTGTCTTATTAATGACTTGTCAGGATTCACGTGATTTTATATTCTAAAGATTGGCTTAGTAGGGTTATTTAGGAATTTCTTTGTGCTCAATAATTCGTGCCATTTATGTATATATAAGATATATATATATAGTATATATATATTATATATAGATATATATATATATAGTATATATATATATATATGTATATATATATTATATATATATATATATAATATATATATATATATATATATATATATATATATCATATATGTATATATATATATTTATATATATTATATATACTATATATATATATATATATATATATATATATAATATATATATATAGATATATATAATATATATATATATTGTAAAGGGAATTTCATTTCAAGGAGTAATTACTATGTATTGGATATCGAAAGGGAAGATTCCCTCTCCATGCGAAAACATTTCCTTTTTGCGTTCACTGAGCCGGATATCTATAAAGGCTATTGGGATTCGGACCTTTATTCTTCCAGTCACCCCGACATCTTTTTACAGATTCACCTTTTGGTCAATGTTATCCCACGGTGAGTAGAATGCAGAGAAGAAAAGGTTCATGGTGGTGAGAGCCGGTAAATAGGTTAAATCTTAAATCCCATGGGTGTCCGTACTTAAATTTTGCCGTCATGAATTAGGAACAGAATCCAGGTGGAAATTGTCTTATAATATAACTGTCAGTTAGTTAAATGCGTTTTATAACCCAAGTCAATATTTGTTCTTAGCCTTCAAATTTCCCATATCATGTTTCTTGTGTATAATATTTGCACTCTCTGATTTTTTAGTTTAGTTTTTGTCAGTGCAGCTCGTCCCATATTTTGTTGTCATATTTGTATTATTCCAATACATAGTAATTACTCCTTGAAATGAGATTCCCTTTACAAAATGACTATATAGAGCAGCTATAATATTCATTATCCTCTGGAATCAGTTATTCTCTGGTGTCTGTTATTCCATTGGTCGTTATCATCATCTCTCATAATCCTCCCTCTCAAGTTTTCTTTTTTATACTAAGAAATTAAGCCATTATTAGGGAATTATAGAGTCACGGGAGACATAGAATTTTTCAGTAGACGTGAAACCACTAGCAAGAATCTAAATGAAACAGAGTTAGATTACTACAATAAAGTGTTTCTCTAAATGGTAATATAGTATGTTGATTAGAATTACTCGTACATTTTATGAATAATGCGAGTTGTTCAGTGACCAGGACTCTTCATTATGCCATTTCGGTTGCTGGATGAACAGAAATATGGAGCAGGGAAGTGTTTCTTTTCAGGCTTCATTGTGAATTCACAGCATTAACTCAAAGCCTTATTTTAGAATATCGGTCTTCGTCTACATTGTTATCGAAAAAGTCATGAACTTTAAGCAGAAGGAACATACGGCAGTCATGTGCAGCATAAAGCTAACCAACAATGGCTTGTTTTCTATCTTACCTTTAGTTTTCATGTTTACTTTTTAAGGCAAATATTTCATCTGTTTAGGGAAAATTTGTTTCTCATGATTTAACTTTCTTTTGATTGTGGTGTACTAGATACTTGCCTCAAGGACGTTAGATAATACACTGAATTCCCTCTCTCTCTCTCTCTCTCTCTCTCTCTCTCTCTCTCTCTCTCTCTCTCTCCGCCCATATACTTCGACTCTCCCAAGATAAATGAATTAATTTCAAACTTCCAATAACCACACGTAGATAAAAAAAGATTCAATATTGTTTCCTTCATTTTTATTAATTGTGTTTCATGTGGGATTATTAAGTATTATCGTAATAAGGATTTTTGTAAAATTGCATTGATTCTCATCTTTAATAGGGATGGCTTGACAGAAAAGCAGAGACACGGTCACTGCCACTTTCATTCTCCTCTCGCTTTTCAGTGATAAGCTTTTTACTTCTTCCTGTTATGAAATCGTCGGTGTTCATGTTTTGATTACTGTCATTGTTGCCATAGTTCTGAGAGATAATCCCAGATACCTATCATCAACGTAAATGCAAAGGGACGTTCTGATCGTTAGGAATAGAATTAACTTCATTCAACGCTCTTCTTCCTGTCTCTTGCCGTCTTCCTCCATCATCATATTTCACGATGTAAGTTTAATATTTAAAATTCAGTCAAGTTTCTCTTTCCTAAATTATTAAATTCATTATAACATTTATTGTATATTATGATAACTTTTTTTTATAATAAATATCATCATAGCTCTATTCTCAGGATATCGAGAGGGAAATGAATACTGGTAGATACGAAAAACGATGTGAATCGATCGGAGAATGTAGAGAGATGATCGACTAAAACTTGGTTGCTATAAAAATCAAGACATTGTCCAATAAGTGCTTCAGAGGGAAGGAAACAAAGGACTGAAG